>NC_090371.1:57209912-57510560 GCF_036365525.1 Heterodontus francisci | reverse complement strand
TTTTCTCTTGGCAGGTTGATCTTCAACTGCTTTCAAACACAGTCCACACCCCAACTGAACCAAAACAATATCTCAGAAGCAAAACCAAACAAATAGTCAGAACCCCCTGACCCTCATAAATCGTGACATGTCACTTCTCTGTAAACATCTCCCCCAAGTCATCAAGGTTTCTGCTGTTGCGCTTAAGGCATGTGACTTCCAGTAAAAGGTGGTTTTCAAATAAGACCTCATGTGTCGTCCGGCAACCACTTTAAAAAAAATCTATGGAATCCATCTTCACAATTCTAACACACGAATCCTCAAAAAATGAAAAGAAAAATAGAAGCACCTTCATAACAATATTTAAACTGTTTCTTGGAAATTCAAATCAATTTTTCCTGTCATTCAGGAATCCCAGCTGGTGGGTTCCTTTCTCTCCATGACTTTCAAAATCTTTTATATTGCAGAAAAAAGTTACCAGGATTGTGTACATTACTACTTAAATTTGAAAAAGAACCCCACATATAAACTAAACCAATGACAGTGCATTACTTATGTTTGACTTATTTCCTCTCTTGAAACTGTTACCAACATTTGCAGCATTGCACTAAAAAGAGTTTGGTACAGGAATCTGAACTGTAGTTTTTTTTTATAAAACACTTATGTACTGTGACTAGATTTAAAAGAATAGCCATCAAGTCAAAACACCCAATTTCTGTATTTATTTTCAAATTACCTGGCAAGCTTTGGGCGCAAGGAACAATTCCTGCCGGGCAGGCCCAAGGCACACCTGATATTGGACCTCATTTACTTGAGACTGGTGAGCTGCAGACACCTGCTGGGTATCTCCAGACAGCACTCCAGTGAAGCAGTTTTCCATTTTGGCCCTCCGGTAGGTCTTGGCGAGGGGGAATGGGATTGGAGGGAGGGGGTGGGGTCGTTAATAGGAGAGGCAGAGCGAATCAGGAGGGAGGGGCAAGCGATCAGGAGATGGATAGGGTGCAATCGGGAGAAAAAGGAGAGGGAGAATGGCTATCTGGGGTGGTGGGGGAGTGGCAGTAGTAGGTGGCTGCTAATCAACTGTCTTTGGTACTGCAGTGGAGCCAGGAAGAACAGCCTTGAAACTCCAGACTCCACATTCATAAGTAGAGTTTAAAATAAAACATCTTTAGGTTGTGGTTTCCATGGTTAGGCCACGTGGAGATCATGTAGTCCAGTTCCAGCCACATTCAAGGCAGCCCAAGTTTGCAAAGGGGGCTTCAAACAGACATGAGGCCCCCTATTTCTATATGCAAAAGATTAACATCTGTTTCAGGCATCAGCCCTGGATGCCTCTTTTGCTGCCTTTACCAGTCTGGCGGCAGCACACGTCTGGAACGTAATGAGTGGCGCTCTCCTCACTGTGTTGGATGATTAAGTGCCTATTTCGTGCATGTAAAACAGGCATGGAGCCATTGAATTTCAAGGCCAACATGTTGAGCTGACTTTCTACTTGATTAATTTTACATTGATGAGAGGCAGTGGAGTAGTGGTAATGTCACTGGACTAGCAATCCAGTGGCCCAGGCTAATTCTGCAGATACGGGTTCAATTCCCACCATGGCAGCTTGTGGAATTTAAATTTAATTCATAAATCTGGAATTGAAAGCGTGTCTCAGTAATGGTGAACATGAAACCATTGTTGATTGTCATAAAACCCATCTGGTTCACTAATGTCCTTTAGGGAAGGAAATCTTCCATCCTTACCTGGTCTGGCCTACAAGTGACTCCAAACCCACAGCAATGTAGTTGACTCTTAACAGCCCTCTGAAATGGCCTAACAAGCCACTCAGTTGTCAAGGGAAACTAGAGATGGGCAACAAATGCTGGCCTTGCCAGCGATGCCCACATCTCAGGAAAGAATAAAAAAAATTCTTATAGCATTAAATATACAGCATATAATTTGGCAGGTATTAGTGCTATTTTGTACAAATATATTGTGTATTTTATTTGAAAGAAAATTATTCAACCACAATGGCTATGTCATAGATCTGAATGGCTTGATCCATGCAAACTCTATTAATCCAAGGCCATTGTTAAAATATTTGAAAAGTCTGTCTTGTACTTGTTCTACACTTATTGCTACTTTTCTAAGCAATCATGCAGCACATTAAAGGTTTCCTATTGACGTTCACAACAATACCAGGCTCAAAGCAAAGTGTAAGTGGCTAATAGGGACCTGGTTTGTTGCTGTAATCATAACATGGTAATGAACTTCAGTAACAACTGATCCTATGAAATAGCTCAAATTACCGAAAAAAAATAAACTCCAATTTCCAAAAGATTTACATATATCATATACTCATATCATATGCTCATAAAATGATTTCAATACTGGCTGTTACGACCAGGTGAGAAAGTGGTCTAGGTTTCCCTCTCAGCCTTCACCTGGTCTTACCATAACAGGGTTTAATTTTTTTAGCTCCCCCTTAGTGAATCCTTGTTCACAAACATCCAATTATACGGCAAAGAAACTAGCCAAACAGGTTTTCTGATGTTTAAAGAAAAAAGGTTGAACTTTATTAAACAAACTCTAATTCGGTTAACACCTATGGATACACAATGCACCCATGCTAGCATGCATACGTGATACATGCATGCAGCCAGAGACAGAAAAGAGAAGAAATAAAGTGGAAAAGTTTGAGGCAATATCTGAAGATGGCTTTGGTTACTGTTCTTCTAGCTTGCTGTAAAGTACTTGATTGTAGGCAGGTCTTGCTTTTCATTGGGGCCCAGTATTCTTCTTAAAACTTGTTTGATGTATGAGACTTTTCTCTCTTGAAGTTCATGTGTCCTCAGTGGGTCCAGAGGCTTGTGGGAAAGAGATGGGAGCAGACAAGAGAGGTCTTCTCACTCCAGAAGCAAAGAGTCTTTCTGAGTTCAAGAACTCCATGGCTAGTTCAAAAAAACCCTGGACCAGCCAGTTAGTCAATCGACCAGCTGGTTTAACCAGTCCTGGCTTTTGTGGATTGTATCACCTTAGCAGTTTCTGGAATGCTCTTCCTTCCACCTTAAATGTCTGGTGATCAAAATCCATTGTGGGTTGAATGTGTCAGGGAGTGGTCTTTTTGTCTCCACCAGTGCTGTCTGATAGTATGCAAATTTTTTCAGCTAAGTGTCTGGCAGCTCTTGTAACTGGCCTTCTCCTCTTCCCAGCATGTTTAAAATCAGCATTCATAATGACAAAATTAATATGCCTCATTCTTGGCAGGTGGGGGCCTGCATGACACTGGCATTCTGACAATCCCTACACTCACCCAAACAAAAAAAATTAGACATATTTTTCTCTTCATTCCTCATTGTTCTCAGTTATCAGATACCCACAACTCTCTTACATTATATTATTGAATTAATTATTTGTTTTTCCAATTCAAAGTAAAAATTATGTTACTAGAAATTTAACACTTGAATTTTTAAATCTTTCAAACATTGTAGATAATTTTCTGCATTAAAAAAGCAAAATTGTCATGTTTTATTAATTGATGCAAAAAGTGAAGTCTTGCATTCACTATCAATTCACCCTGCAGGCTTGCCACCCACCCCACATAAAAAAAAACACAATGCAAGAAACATTCAGTACTTAAACCTTATTCTTCCTGTTGGAAAAAATTCTACAAATATTCAGACAAGGGGCAGGTTCATTCTACCAATACATACTAACATTAGCAGCGTGTGTGCAGGGAAAGAGAGAGAAGATTAGATTCGATCATTCAACCTTCAGATGCATCTTTCAATGCAGTTACTAAACTGCCACCTAGGGGTAAAATTCTGACCTGAACATCATGGATTTTAAACTGCTCTTTAACCCTCATTTCACTGAACAAAACAATAAGGAGCCATTCTCAAGCTCTGGCACTGCCCCTAGATACTTAATGGCACGAGTGTTGCTGAAGGGGCACAAATTAGGCCAGGATCCAATTGTTTTTCTGTTCTTCCTCTAGACTTTCAACTGGGTGATTTTGAAAGTTGGAGCTCTTGTACATCCCAAACAGAGTCAGCAGTATAGGAGAGGTTGTAGTTGGGGCAGGGACAGTTTGCCTGCCTGGAATACTCCAGGAAACCCATTGATGACCATTGAGCCAACTGAAAGCAGAATTACTGACTGCCAGATTGTGGATATGGGTCAACCTGGTTTGCGGTGTGGAATTCTGAGAATTGAGGTAGTTTTTGTTGAGATCTTTCAGCCTCCCTACAAAGCAAAATTATCTTTTTGTTTGTTGGCTCAGAACATAAAGAATCACTCCTACCCAACCCCCACCACTAAACTCAGTACCCTCAGTCAGGATTTACCATCATGGCATTCAGCTGTAATGCACCACTCGTGAGGCAGACACCCACCAGTAGTAATATAAGATGACCTCATGCTGAACCCCTAAATTTAGGATAAACCCGAAAGGTCATTTGTGGGTAGATTCTGACATTTGCACTTGATCGAAGGCCTGTGGGTTTTTGGCCCCATAAGCGTCTTGAATGCACATGCATTTAAATTGGGATTTGTGACCATAGCAATACTGAAATATATTTTGAAAAATATTTTTCAGTGCCGATATATGCTTTAGACAAAGGTGTTTTTATAAATTTCACGTTCTGATTATTTGCTTTGTGTTTACTGTTACCACAATTTACTCCATCTCCTTATGGTAAATTAGCAAACAGAGCTTCTTTGGAGGGTGGGGGAGGAGGTGGGGTTAGGAGTGTTTGAATCAGTAGGTAATGTATGAGGCTACTAATCTTATCAAAATGGCTTTGAATAGTACTTTAACAGTTAAATACATTTGTGTCAGCTTTTGTTGCATTCCGTAGTGGAAACTGACTGTGGCAACTAACTTAGCAATATCTGCGATACAACATTTACAACAGACTGCTTGCATTGCAATGCAAGGTCCTGAAACCATTTCATTAATATTAAATATTCCAGCATAAATTATAAAATTAAAGCACAATTGGGGCTATGATGTAATGTGGCAACTCAAGCAACATGCACCATTTACAACACTTCATTGTATCAGGTTTTCAGAGCTTTACTGTCTTGTGCTAATTCACTTTTTTCAGGATCTAGAGCTTATTTTAAGTTAGAATGGACTTCATTATTTGACTCTTTATGCCATTTCATTATGTTTCACTATGCTAACAATTAGAAACAAAGAGCAAACATACTTATTCTATATGATCACTGACACCAGTTTGCTGAGTATTTGACAAAGTAGAGAGTGCTATTAAGTAAATAGATACTATCAATTAAAACCATTTTCTGTCAGAGCCCATCATCTTGGGTGCATCTACACCACAAGTTTAGTTTTGATACAAAGCAAGTACTTCTTTGCACCAATGCTAAATTTATGTAATAAAGGGCGGCACAGTGGCGCAGTGGTTAGCACCGCAGCTTCACAGCTCCAGGGACCCGGGTTCGATTCCGGGTACTGCCTGTGTGGAGTTTTCAAGTTCTCCCTGTGTCTGCGTGGGTTTTCTCCGGGTGCTCCGGTTTCCTCCCACAAGCCAAAAGACTTGCAGGTTGATAGGTAAATTGGCCATTATAAATTGTCACTAGTATAGGTAGGTGGTAGGGAAATATAGGGACAGGTGGGGATGTTTGGTAGGAATATGGGATTAGTGTAGGATTAGTATAAATGGGTGGTTGATGTTCGGCACAGACTCGGTGGGCCGAAGGGCCTGTTTCAGTGCTGTATCTCTAATCTAATCTAATCTAAAATCGGAAGTTGATTCTGCAGCAAGGTCATGAGAGCGTCTTACTCTATTTCTCTCAGGTTTCAGATTTAAAGTCCAAGTTTAGGCTTCATTTACATTCAAATGGTAACTTATTTGTGAAGCCTGGCCACATTATAACAACATTGCAGTTATAATATAAATGCATCCTTAAACTGAAAACAAAAACAAAAAAAAGCTAAGGATACTCAGTGGATGAAGCAACAGAAGTCAGTTAATTTTTCTTAAGGACACTTGGGATGAAAAGCAATTTAAAAAAAAACAAGGGCTAAGGGAATAACCTTACGCATATAAGGCCAGCAGCTCTGCATTAACAGCTGCGCCACCGGAGGCGTTAGCCACCGTCGATACTGCAGAGGCCTTGGACCCAGGCCCAGCGCTGGAACCCAGATCTCAGGCGAAGTGGGGGTGGCGAGTCGGATGTGATGTCCATGTGGAGGCTCTGCCGGCAGGGGTCCTCAGTGGGCCACAGATTGCCCACGGAGGAGGGACGCCCCTATCCCGAAGTCCGCAGGGAGGGCGCCTCGTATTACAAGGCACCCTCCCCATGTGGTGTAGGGGATCCCCGCCACTGGTTAAATCCCAACAATGGGGGCAACAGGCCCTTAAGTGGCAAATAGTATGTCACTTAAGGGTCTCAATTGTCCTCTGGGTATGAAGGCGGTCGTCGGCCTATCCTGCCCCCGACAAAATCGCTTGGCGACGGCCCTCCTCCCAAAGCCGCGATTCTGTGGGACCCCACTTCCCCGCCTCTGACCCTGTCTCAGGGGGGCCCATAAAATCCAGCCCAGAGTGTGCGAATAGCTAAAGGAGAATAACAGAAATGGAAACAGGAAAAACCAACAAGGTGGAGCAAGCTCCAATGATCATTGATCTAAACTGATAATATGTTTTATCATATTTACAATCCAAATTATACAATTACCCACTGCAAGACTTGTTATATCAAAGTACCTCAACATGCAAAAACCAATAATAGTATGAAACAATTTACATTACAATCAAATTTACATTACAATAAACTGCATGGCGGAAAATTATTACAGTTTTTCATTGTTAACTCCTGTCAAGTGAAAACCATGTTGCGGAAAACAGGTTATCAGCCGAACTGAGATTCTCAGAAGAGTGCAAACAATTAAATTCACTTTATTGCAGTGCACAGGGACCAAAAACTATATACTAGTGTCATGATGTATTTTATTTGCATCAAGGGAGCTTATAATTTTGAACTTTTCAGTATGATAGGTCTATATTCTAGTCCTTTAATACAAAGCTTGAAAATAAAGCCACAATATACAATTTGGAGCTTTACCAACCTATCAAATTGTAAATCGAGTAAGCAATGAATTTGAGGAACTTGAGCTGAAACAGAAGCACTGCAAGGATCTCCTAAACAGATTGTGATGCTTAAATATGTCCCCTGTTCATTACAACAGTGACCAAATGGTGCCAGAGTAGTGCTCATTTCCAAAGAATAAGCATATGAACAAGAAGCCCATTGATTTGTGTTGACATCAGTATCTGACCAGCAAACTGAATATTGGGCATCCAGCAATATCCTATTTAATCTGTAAACATGAAGACGTCAGTAAAACTGTGCATTTACTTACATCTGTTAGAATTCTTCTTGTATAGATATCCTAAATTCCTGTAATCATTTCACTACTTATAACCATAGTGTTGCCACTTGGTGCGATTCACATCTACACTACTTGATTGCATTGATGCTACCATCTAGTCTCTTGCTGGCATTGTAGGAACAACGACAAATAGTAGTGAATGAGTTATGTGCTAAAAATCAACCATATGGCACTTGAAATCCAACGCTCAAGTTGAATGACTGCAGTGCTTTTGTTTTTACAATCAGGGAACTTGAGAACACAAGGTTTCTCTGTATGTACACTCTGTTATGACCAGGTGAGAAGGGGTCTGGGGGACCCTCTCAGCCTTTGCCTGGTTTAACCATAGCAGGGTTTAATTTTTAGAAAAAGATTGTTTTAGCTCCCCCTGACTGAATCTTTGTTCACTGCTTTCTAATTGTAAGGCAAAGAAATCAATTCAGACAGGTTTTCTTGGATTTTAAACAAGAAAGGTAGAAGTTTATTAATTGTAAAATCGAATCCGGTTACCGACAACAAATGTGCGACACAACCATGCTGGCATGCATACGTGATAAACACATATTGATAGAGACAGAAAAGTAGAAAAGAATAAAGGGGAAAAGTTTGAGGCAATAGATGGGTTTCTATTTTAGTGTCCTTTGAGTTGCTGTGAAGTCTTTGGTTGCCAGTCAGACTTGCAACTCGTTGGGGCCCAGTGCACGCTTCAACTTGCTTCAAGGTTGAAGTCTTTTCTCTCTTGAGGTTTACGTATCTTCCATGGGTCTGGTGGCTTCGGAGAAAGTGAGAGAGAGGGAGAGGGAGAGAGAGAGGGAGAGAGAGAGAAAGAGAGAGAGAGACGTCCTTGCTCCAGGTTCCAGTTCAAATCCCCTTCTGCCTCTTTCTCTGTGGCACAATTCAAAAAACCCCAGGTTGCCGAGCAGGTTAATCATGTGACTAGCTGGTTTGACCACTTGTGTTTGTGGATTCTACCATCTTAGCAGTCATCCTGGAATGTGAGCGTCCTCACCTTCAATGCTTGGTGATCACAGCCCATTTTGGGTTAAGTGGACCAAGGAATAGTCCTTTGTCTCTCCAAGCATTGTCTGTTAGTATGCAAATGTTTTTCCAGCCAAGTGTCTGGTGATTTTTCTTTTTAACAAGTCCTTTCTTCACTCCAGCAACAGTTTAAAAGCAATGTTCATATGACAAAATTAATAAGCCGCATTCTTGGCAGGTGGGGGTCTGCATGACAACTTCATTGTTATAATTATGACTTTTACACTGACAAGATCATTGGATTTGATGAAGGGACGAAAGGTATGGTTGCTAAATTTGCTGATGACACAAAGATAGATAGGAAAGTAACTTGTGAAAAGGACCTAAGGAGGCTACAAAGGGATATAGATAGGTTAAATGAGTGGGCAAAGGTTGGCAAATGGAGTATAATGTGGGAAAGTGTGAAAGTGTCCACTTTGGCAGGTAGAATAAAAAAGCATATCATCTAAATGGTGAGAGATTGCAGAGCTCGAAGATGCAGAGGGATCTGGGTGTTCTAGTGCATGAATTGCAGAAGGTTAGTATGCAGGTACAGCAGGTAATTTAGAAAGCTTATAGAATGTTATCGTTTATTGCAAGGGGAACTGAATACAACAGTAGGGAGTCACTGGGTTACTGACCGGCAACGTTAACTCTGCTTCTCTCTCCACAGATGCTGCCAGACCTGCTGAGCATTTCCAGCATTTCTTGTTTTTATTTCAGATTCCGGCATCCACATTATTTTGCTTTTACAAAAGTAGGGAGCTTATGCTTTAGCTATACAGGGCATTGGTGCGACCATATCTGGAGTACTGTGTACAGGGGAGGTGGTGGCATAGTGGTATTGTCACTAGACTAGTAACCCAGAAACCCATGGTATTGCTCTGGGGACATGGGTTCGAATGCCACCACAGCAGAAGGTGGAATTTGAATTCAATTAATAAATCTGGAATTAAAAGCTTTTCCATTAGAAAGACAGAAAATAGGAGGAGTAGGCCATTCGGCCCTTTGCGCCTGCTCCGCCATTCATTATGATCATGGCTGATCATCCAACTCAGTAACCTGTTCCCGCTTTCGCCCCAAATCTTTTCATACCTTTTGCCCCAAGACCTATATCCAACTCCTTCTTGAAAATATACAATGTTTTGGCCTCAACTGCTTTCTGTGGTAGCGAATTCCACAGGCTCACCACTCTCCGGGTGAAGTAATTTCTCCTCATCTCAGTACTGAATGGTTTGCCCCGTATCCTTAGATTATGACCCCTAGTTCTGGACTCCCCCACCATCGGGAACATCCTTCCTGCATCTACCCTGTCAAGTCCTGTTAGAATTTTATAGGTTTCTATGAGATCCCCCCTCACTCTTCTGAATTCCAGCAAATATAATCCTAACCGACTCAATCTCTCCTCATATGTCAGTCCCACCATCCCAGGAATCAGTCTGGTAAACCTTCGCTGCACTCACTCTATAACAAGAACATCCTTCCTCAGATAAGGAGACCAAAACTGCACACAATATTCCAGGTGTGGCCTCACCAAGGCCCTGTATAATTGCAGCAAGACATCCCTGCTCCTGTATTTGAATCCTCTCGTTATGAAGGCCAACATAACATTTGCCTTTTTTACCGCCTGTTGCACCTGCATGCTGACCTTCAGCGACTGGTGTACGAGAACACCCAGGTCCCGTTGCATATTCCCCTCTCTCAGTTGAGAGCCATTCAGATAATAATCTGCCTTCCTGTTTTTGCCACCAAAGCGGATAACCTCACATTTATCCACATTATACTGCATCTGCCATGCATTAGCCCACTCACTCAACTTGTCCAAATCACCCTGAAGCCTCTCTGTATCCTCCTCACAACTCACCCTCCCACCCAGTTTTGTGTAATGATATCCATGAAACCATTGTCGATTGTTGTAAAAACCCATCTGCTTCACTAATGTCCTTTAGGGAAGGAAATCTGCTGTCCTTACCTGGTCTGGCCAACATGTGACTCCAGACCCCCCAAGCAATGTGGTTGATTCTGAAATGGCCTAGCAAGCCACTCAGTTGTATCTAACCACTACGAAGTCAATAAAAAGGAATGAAACCGGATGGACCACCCGGCATCGACCTAGGCACCGGAAACGTCAAACCCAGCCCCGTCGATCCTGCAAAGTCCTCCATGCTAACATTTTTTTTTATTTAGAGATACAGCACTGAAACAGGCCCTTCGGCCCACCAAGTCTGTGGCGACCTATTTATACTAATCCCATATTCCTACCACATCCCACTTTCCCCTACGACCGACCTATACTAGGGGCAATTTATAATGGCCAATTTACCTATCAACCTGCAAGTCTTCGGCTGTGGGAGGAAACCGGAGCACCCGGCGAAAACCCACGCGGTCACAGGGAGAACTTGCAAACTCCGCACAGGCAGAGTTTGGGGCTTGTGCCAAGGTTGGGAGAGCTGTCCCACAAACTAGTCAAGCAACAGCCTGACATAGTCATACTCACGGTATCATAACTTACAGACAATGTCCCAGACACTGCCATCACTATCCCTGGGTATGTCCTGTCCCACCGGTAGGACAGACCCAGCAGAGGTGGCAGCACAGTGACATACAGTAAGGAGGGAGTTTCCCTGGGAGTCCTCAACATCAACTCCGGACCCCATGAAGTCTCATGGCATCAGGTCAAACATGGGCAAGGAAACCTCCTGCTGATTACCAACTACCGCCCTCCCTGAGCTGATTAGTCAGTACTCCTCCATGTTGAACAGCACTTGGAGGAAGCACTGAGGGTGGCAAAGGCACAGAATGTATTTTGGGTGGGGGACTTCAATGCCCATCACCAAGAGTGGCTCGAGCTGGCCAAGTCCGAAAGGACATAGCTGCCAGACTTGGTATGCGGCAGGTGGTGGGGGAACCAACACAAGGGAAAAACATACTTGACCTCGTCCTCACCAATCTGCCTGCAGCAGATACATCTGTCCATCACTGTATTGGTAGGAGTGACCACCGCACAGTCCTTGTGGAGACGAAGTCTCACCTTCCCATTGAGGATACCCTCCATCGTGTTGTGTGGCATTACCACCGTGCTAAATGGGATAGATTTCAAACAGATCTAGCAATTCAAAACTGGGCATCCATGAGGCGCTGTGGGCCATCAGCAGTAGAACTGTACGCAACCACAATTTATAACCTCATGGCCCGGCATATTCCCGTACTCTACGATTACCATCAAGCCAGGAGACCAACCCTGGTTCAATGAAGAGTGCAGGAGGGCATGCCAGGAGCACCAGGCATACCTCAAAATGAAGTGTCAACCTGGTGAAGCTACAACACAGGACTACTTGCGTGCCAAACTGCGTAAGCAGCATGCAATAGACAGAGCTAAGCGATCCCATAACCAACGGATCAGATTGAAGCTCTGCAGTCCTGCCACATCCAGCCATGAATGGTGGTGGATAATTAAACAACGAGCTCCACAAATAACCCCATCCTCAATGATAGGGGAGCCCAGCACATCAGTGCAAAAGATAAGGCGGAAGCATTTGCAACAATCTTCAGCCAGAAGTGCCGAGTTCATGATCCATCTCGGCCTCCTCCTGAGGTCCCCAGCATCACAGATGCCAGACTTCACCAATTCAATTCACTCCAGGTGATATCAAGAAAAGACTGAAGGCACTGGATACTGCAAAGGCTATGGGCTCTGACAATATTCCGGCAATAGTACTGAAGACCTGTGCTCCAGAACTTGCTGCACCCCGAGCCAAGCTGTTCCAGTACAGCTACAACACTGGCATCTACCCAGCAATGTGGAAAATTGCCCAGGTACGTCCTGTACACAAAAAGCAGGACAAGCCCAACCCGGCCAATTACTGCCCCATCAGTCTAATCTCAATCATCAGTAAAGTGATGGAAGGTGTCATCAACAGTGCCATCAAGCAGCACTTGCTTAGCAATAATCTGCTCAGTGACACTCAGTCTGGGTTCCGCCAGGGACACTCAACTCCTGACCTCATTACAGCCTTGGTTCAAACATGGACTCAAGAGGTGAGGTGAGAGTGACTGCCCTTGACATCAAGGCAGCATTTGACCAAATATGGCATCAAGGAGCCCAAGCAAAACTGAAGTTGATGGGAATCAAGGGGAAAACTCGCCGCTGGTTGGACTCATACCTAGCGCAAAGGAAGATGGTTGTGGTTGTAGGAGGTCAATCATCTGAGCTCCAGGACATAACTGCAGGACTTCCTCAGGGTAGTGTCCTCGACCCAACCATTTTTTGCTGCTTCATCAATGACCTTCCTTCAATCATAAGGTCAGGAGTGGGGATGTTCACTGATGATTGCACAATGTTCAGCACCATTCACAACTCCTCAGATACTGAAGCAGTCCGTGTAGAAATGTTGCAAGATCGGGACAATATCCAGGCTAGGGCTGATAAGTGGCAAGTAACATTCGCGCCACACAAGTGCCACGTAATGACCATCTCCAACAAGAAAGAATCTAACCATTTCCCCTTGACATTCAATGGCATTACCATCGCTGAATCCTTCACTATCAACATCCTGGGGCTACCATTGACCAGAAATTGAACTGGAGTAGCCATATAAATACTGTGGCTACAAGAGCAGGTCAGAGGCTAGGGATCCTGCAGCAAGTAACTGACTCCCCAAAGCCTGTTCACCATCTACAAGGCACAAGTCAGGAGTGTGATGGAATACTCTCCACTTGCCTGGATGGATGCAGCTCCAACAACACTCAAGATGCTCTACACGATCCAGGACAAAGCAGCCCGCTTGATTGGCACCCCATGCACAAACATTCACCCCCTCCACCACCGATGTACAGTGGCAGCAGTGTGTATCATCTACAAGATGCACTGCAGCAATGCACCAAGGCTCCTTCGACAGCACCTTCCAAACCCGCGATCTCTACCAACTAAAAGGACAATGGCAGCAAATGCATGGGAACACCACGTTGGAGGCAAGTTCCCCTCCAAGTCACACACCATCCTGACTTCGAACTATATCGCCGTCCATTCACTGTCACAGAGAGATACAGCACTGAAACAGGCCCTTCGGCCCACTGAGTCTGTGCCAACCATCAACCAGTTATTTATACTAATCCTACATTAATCCCATATTCCTACCACATCCCCACCTTCCCTCAATTCTCCTACCACCTACCTACACTAGGGGCAATTTACAATGGCCAATTTACCTATCAACATGCAAGTCTTTGGCTGTGGGAGGAAACCGGAGCACCCGGAGGAAACCCACGTGGTCACAGGGAGAACTTGCAAACTCCGCACAGGCACTACCCAGAACCGAGCCCAGGTCGCTGGCACTGTGAGGCTGCGGTGCTAACCACACTGCCACTGTCGCTGGGTCAAAATCCTGAAACTCCCTTCCTAACAGCACTGTGGGTGTACCTACCTCACATGGACTGCAGCAGTTCAAGAAGGCAGCTCACCACCACCTTCTCAAGGGTAATTAGGGATGGGCAATAAATGCTGGCCTAGCCAGCGATGCCGACATCACATGAATGAATAAAAAAAGTACTGGTCTCCTTATTTAAGGAAGGATGTAAATGCATTGGAGGCAGTACAGAGAAGGTATACTAGACTAATACCTGGAATGGGCGGGCTGTCTTACAAGGAAAGATTGGACAGGCTTGGCTTGTATCTGCTGGAATTTAGAAGAGTAAGAGGCGACTTGATTGAAACATATAAGATCCTCAGGGACCTTGACAGGGTGGATGTGGAAAAGATGTTTCCCCTTGTGGGAGAATCGAGAACTAGGGGTCACTGTTTAAAAATAAGGGGTTGTCCATTTAAGACAGAGATGAGATGACATTTTTTTCTCTCAGAGGGTCATGAGTCTTTGGAATTTTCTTTCTCAAAAGGTGATCGAAGAAGAGTCTTTGAATATTTTTAAGTCAGGGGTAAGATAGATTCTTATTAAGTAAAGGGAGTAGGTGGAAATGTTGAGTGATCAGTTCAGCCATGAACTTATTGAATGGCGGAACGGGTTCGAAGGGCTGTGTGGCCGAATCCTGCTCCCAATTTGCAAGTTTGCATTTTGCAATAATCATTTCACTATTGCAAAACAGAATATACAGTTTTAGGGACCCAGACCTTTAAATCGAAGACAATTTCATTGAATAAGCGTCACCAGCGGGTAACATTTTTGTTTAAATTTTTACCTGTTCTTATTTTACGCTTGCCCTGATGTTTAACTTTGTTTTGTGCATAGCTTCCCTCTAATTAAAATATACTTCGAATGCTCGCAGAATCAAATATTTCTATTTCTGAATTCTCCACTGCTTAGCATGCCAATAATTGAATGTCCATTTGTGAAACCTTTTTTTAAAGCTTCACTTTGATATGTGGTCCAATAATCTCTCTCACCCAATAATATTGATTGAAAATGTATCATACAATTATAGAATGACCTTACACACTATAGCAACCCAGCAAACTACTACTGAAATATTGTACAGCTGGTTATTTTGACAGGTCAAAAACGCAGCAATTTGAGTGTTAGGAATGGCAGGGATGAGGGGGAGGGTAGTGTCAGAGAAAAAAAATATTCCTGCATCTAACTCTAATGTGAGATAAAATTAGGCAAAAAGGTTGAATATAGCCAGGCAAAATTTCAGCATTTGAAAGGGAAATTAGTCCACACGCTCAGCTTTCTGCTCACAGATATTTTTCCTTAGTTTCCATTTTTTGCCTCAAATCATTTAATTGCATTCTCAGTTTAAATGTGATTCTTACATTTTGCAAAGTTGAAACAAATCTTGATAATACACTATCTTTTATTAAATATTAATTTCTGATGCACTAAGAGAAAAGGACAACACAGCAGTGACAAAATTGCAAAGCTAAATTCACCAATTTGCAATATTAATTCCAAGATATAGTATTTAAAATTTAAGAGTGATGGTGTTTTCAGAAATCAGATATTAATTTGGTTTGGTTTAAATGCAGCAAAGGAGAAGCATCACCCTGTGCTGAGGATTACTCTAGGTATGGGAATCAGAAGCACAATTAGGGCTGATCGCTCGAGCTCAACAGACAGAGGTTGAAAATGTAATGCTACCAAACAGACCGACATTATTACAAAATACGTATTGAACAAGCAGCTATCTGATTTTCAAGGTAAGCCTGATCGGTCCAGATCATGTTACAGCCATTCCGGTAAAGTCTTTCTTTTTCTGCCATCTGCATTATGTTTTATATCATATACTAAAGGGAATCTTCTTGACTGTAGTACAGTGTAGATTAAAAGAAGAAACGCTTAAGGCCATAATCATTTTATGCCTTAACAGATCTAGCAAAGAAAAAAAGGCAGAGTTTGTTTGCAAAATCTCTCCTTCGGCTCAGCATTTTTTCCCCTGTGTTTATAGTGGCCACACCCTTGTGCTTTCAAGTTGCAGACGGCTCTTTAGCAAGTATGGATGACAAAGATTGGAATAGCACAGCAATTTGTGATATTAACATCTTGTGTTGAAATTTTAGTTATCTTAAGCAATAAATGCAATGTAAATAAATTCCCAGGCCTTCGGCTCTCAACAGTGAGTGTATAGTAAGTACGAGTAAGACATGACCAATACATAGAACATAGAACAGTACAGGCCCTTCGGCCCACGATGTTGTGCCGAACCTTTAACCTACTCTAAGATCAAACTACCTACATACCCTTCATTCTACTATCATCCATGTACCTACCCAAGAGTCGCTTAAATGTCCCTAATGTATCTGCTTCTACTACCACCGCTGGCAGCGCATTCCACGCACCCACCACTCTCTGTGTAAAGAACCTACCTCTGACATCTCCCCGAAACCTTCCTCCAATCACCTTAAAATTATGCCCCCTGGTGATAGCCCTTTCCACCCTGGGAAAACGTCTCTGGCTATCCACTCTATCTATGCCTCTCATCATCTTGTTCCCCTCTATCAAGTCACCTCTCATCCTTCTTCGCTCCAATGAGAAAAGCCCTAGCTCCCTCAATCTTTCTTCGTAAGACATGCCCTCCAGTCCAGGCAGCATCCTGGTAAATCTCCTCTGCACCCTCTCTAAAGCTTCCACATCCTTCCTATAATGAGGCGACCAGAACTGAACACAATATTCCAAGTGTGGTCGAACCAGGGCCTTATAGAGCTGCAGCATAACCTCGCGGCTCTTAAACTCAATCCCCGTTAATGAAAGCCAACAAACCATACGCCTTCTTAACAACCCCAACTCGGGTGGCAACTTTGAGCGATCTATGGACATGGACCCCAAGATCCCCCTGTTCCTCCACACTACCAAGAATCCTGTCTTTAAGCCTGTATTCTGCATTCAAATTCGAACTTCCAAAATGAATCACTTCACACTTTTCAAGGTTGAACTCCATCTGCCACTTCTCAGCCCAGCTCTGCATCCTGTCAATGTCCCGTTGCAACCTACAACAGCCTTCCACACTATCCACAACTCCAGCAATCTTCGTGTCATCGGCAAACTTGCTAACCCAGTCTTCCACTTCCTCATCTAAGTCATTTATAAAAATCACAAAGAGCAGAGGTCCCAGAACAGATCCCTGCGGAACACCACTGGTCACCGAGCTCCATGCTGAATACTTTCCATCTACTACCACCCTCTGTATTCTATGGGCCAGCCAATTTTGTATCCAGACAGCCAGCTTTCCCTGTATCCCATGCCTCCTTACTTTCTGAATGAGCCTACCATGGGGAACCTTATCAAACGCCTTGCTAAAATCCATATATACCACATCCACTGCTCTTCCTTCATCAATGTGTTTTGTCACATCTTCAAAGAATTCAATAAGGTTTGTGAGGCATGACCTGCCCCTCACAAAGCCATGCTGACTGTCTCTAATCAAACCATGCTTTTCCAAATAATCATAAATCCTGTCTCTCAGAATCCTCTCCAATAATTTGCCCACTACCGACGTAAGACTGACTGGTCTATAATTCCCAGGGTTATCCCTATTCCCTTTCTTGAACAAGGGAATAACATTTGTCACCCTCCAATCATCCGGTACTACTCCAGTGGACAGTGAGGACTCAATGATCATCGCCAAAGGCGCGGCAATCTCTTCCCTCGCTTCCCGTAATATCCTTGGGTATATCCCGTCTGGACCCGGGGACTTATCTGTCCGCATATCATTCAAATTTTCCAGCACATCCTCCCTCTTAACCTCAACCTGTTCGAGCATATCAGCCTGTTCCACACTGTCCTCACAAACGACCAGGTCCCTCTCACTAGTGAATACTGAAGCAAAGTATTCATTTAGGACCTCCCCTACCTCCTCCGACTCCAGGCACAAGTTCGCTCCACTATCCCTGATCAGCCCTACTCTCACTCTGGCCATCCTCTTGTTCCTCACATAAGTGTAGAACGCCTTGGGATTTTCCTTAATCCTACCCGCCAAGACTTTTTCATGTCCCCTTCTAGCTCTCCCAAGTCCATTCTTCAGTTCCTTCCTGGCTACCTTGTAACCCTCTAGAGCCCTGTCTGATCCTTGCTTCCTCAACCTTAAGTAAGCTTCCTTCTTCCTCTTGACCAGCTGTTCCACATCTCTTGCCATCCAAGGTTCCTTCACCCTACCATCCCTTCCTTGCCTCATCGGGACAAACCTATCCAGCAGTCGCAGCAAGTGCTCCCTAAACAACCTCCACATTTCTGTCGTGCATTTCCCTGAGAACATCTGTTCCCAATTTATGCTCCCCAGTTCCTGCCTAATAGCATTGTAATTCCCCCTCCCCCAATTAAATATTTTCCCTTCCCGTCTGCTCCTGTCCCTCTCCATGACTATAGCAAAGGTCAGGGAGTTGTGATCACTATCACCGATAATGCTCTCCCACCGAGAGATCTGTCACCGGGCCTGGTTCGTTGCCAAGCACCAAGTCCAACATAGCCTCCCCTCTAGTCGGCCTATCTACATATTGAGTCAGGAAACCTTCCTGGACACACCTGACGAAATCTGCTCCATCCAAACTATTTGCACTAAGGAGGTTCCAATCAATATTAGGGAAGTTGAAGTCACCCATGACAACAACCCTGTTACTTCTGCACCTTTCCAAAATCTGCCTCCCAATCTGTTCCTCCGTGTCTCTGTTGCTATTGGGGGGTCTATAGAAAACTCCCAACAAAGTGACTGCTCCTTTCCTGTTTCTGACTTCCACCCATAATGACTCAGTAGACAAACCCACCTCGACGACCTCCCTTTTTGCAGCTATGATACTATCCTTGATTAGCAATGCCACTCCCCCACCTCTTTTCCCTCCCTCCCTATTCCTTTTGAAACATCTAAACCCCGGAACATCCAACATCCATTCCTGCCCCTGTGATATCCACGTCTCCGTAATGGCCACAACATCGTAGCTCCAAGTACTGATCCATGCTCTAAGTTCATCACCCTTATTCCTGACACTTCTTGCGTTAAAATAGACACACTTCAACCCATCATACTGGCTGCAACTTTGTCGTGTCAATTGTCTAACCTTCCTCACAGACTCTCTGCACTCGGTATCTGCCTGTTCAACAGCTACCCCATCCACTGATCCGTAGCTCCGGTTCCCATCTCCCTGCGAAACTAGTTTAAAACCTCCCGAAGAGCTCTAGCAAACCTCCCGCCCAGGATATTGGTGCCCCTCCAGTTCAGATGCAACCCGTCCCTCTTGTACAGGTCCCACCTTCCCCAGAAGGTATCCCAATGATCCATATATCTGAAGCCTTCCCTCCTACACCAGCTCTGTAGCCACGTGTTCAGCTGCACTCGCTCCCTGTTTCTAGCCTCACTAGCACGTGGCACCGGTATCAATCCTGAGATTACTACTCTGCTCGTCCTGCCTTTTAGCTTCCAACCTAACTCCCTATATTTAAAATATATTGTAGCTTTTGACAAAATGATATATTATTAATTTTCAGCCATACTCCAGATTATATCAAAATATTTACAAGTACCACCTCGTGTTTTCTTTATGTGGAGTTGTTTTTGGACACTTGTGTATCTACATCATATAAACTGGGAGGTAGAATTTATTTTCTGAGAAGAATTTGGTTTGAATTGAACATTAAGCTATTTACATCAAAGTATCTGGTGTAATTGGATTATAAAGGGTGACTATTTTGTTTATGGAGGATGACATGCCCATCCGAGGCCACAGAGGAAGACAGAGCATGACACTCCATTAAGGGTAGCTTTTAGCAATGTCCCAAAGATAGGAATGGTGAGTGGGTGGAGTAGAAGGGAATATAAGTTCAATTGGCTGGGTAATACAAGATAGAGAATGATGTCAGAAAATTTGAGGACCAAGTGATGTTTTTCTGAGTCTATGCATGCGAGAGAGCAGGGTAACACAACCAAGAACATATACTCAAAGCATAGCTTTAGCATTATCATTAAAAAAATCTACATCACTGCTGGATGAGAACTCAGTTTTGTCTATCTTACTTGGTTTATATTCCAACAATATTAATGTTAATAAATACAGACGACAATAATGAAATGGAAAATATGACCTGATTTCAACAAGATTAAGAAACATTGATGCTATTTACAAGACGCCAACTGTGATGAATTCTGACACTTCCTTTTTAGTTAATTTTCATAAAATAGCATCCAACGTTCCAATTGCATTGTGGACATACAGGTTGATTTCACTCGTGATTAGATGCAATTTGCAGGCAACTGACTTAGGCATAAATAACTGCACTTCTGTTTTCATGCTGCAGAAATTCGAAGCAGAGGAATGTCACACATTTTTATTCGACACACATCAAATATGCATTGGAGGTCAGCAAATGGGATTTTTAATAAATGTAATTATGTACAGACACCAATGTGATAGGAAAATTTATTGGTTGATTAAAATGGAAATTTTAAGTTAATGATATAGAAGAATGCTCTGTGTGGCTTAAAGAGGCACTACCTTTCTCACAAGGAGGAAGAAGATCTGGATTAGCTACACAGCATCTTCATTTGAATTACATTTTCAACACTTAGATACAAATTGCGTCATCATGTCAAGGGTTTGTCAAACAAAAGGTTTGCAGCTCTCTGTAAATGATTGAGGCTCACTAATAGCACCAGAACAAAATGCACTTCAAACTGGAGACCATGGACTACTAGAAGCTTTGTATTGAGAGATTGCCACTAGGACAGATGTTGTATGCACTGGCAAGAATTGTCCATGTACAACTTACAGCCTTGATCTGAAGTGTCCACACTCAACTTTACAACATACTTTGCTAACACTCATTCCAGATCTGTTTTGGTGGGTATCAAATTTAAAACATTTTGCAGATCAGACAAATTTCAGTACCAGGCTATCCTCTCTGCTGGTTGGAGTCATAACTAGCACAAAAGAAGATGGCTGCGGTTGTTGGAAGTCAATCATCTCAGCTCCAGGACATTGCTGCAGGAGTTCCTCAGAGTAGTGTCCTCAGCCCAACCATCGTCAACTGCTTCATCAATGAGCCTCCCTCCATCTTGAGGTCAGAAGTGGGGATGTTAGCTGATGATTGTACAATGTTCAGTACCATTCGTAACTCATCAGATACTGAAGCAGTCCGTGTCCATATGCAGCAAGACCTGGGCAACATTCAGGCTTGGGCTGATAAGTGGCAAGTAACGTTCGCGCCACACAAGTGTCAGGCAATGACAATCTCCAATAAAAGAGAATCTAACCATCTCCCCTTGACATTCAATGGCATTAATATCGCTGAATCTCCCACTATCAACATCCTGGGGGTTACCATTAACCAGAAACTGAACTGGATACTGTGGCTACAAAAGCAGGTCAGAGACTGTGAATTCTGTGGTGAGTAACTCACCTCCTGACTCCAAGTCATTATGGCACAAAAGGAGACAATCGAGTCCATGCTAGCTCTCTGTAGAACAATCCAGTCAGTCCTATTCGCCTGCTCTATCCCCACAGCCCTGCAAGTTTATTTCCCTCAAGAGCCCATCCAATTTCCTTTGGAAATCATCGATCGTCTCCGCTTCCACCACCCTTGGAGACAGCGAGTTCCAGGTCATTACCACTCGCTGCATAAAAAAGTTTTTTCTCACACCTCCCCTGCATCTCTTGCCCAAAATCTTAAATCTGTGTCTGGCATTCCACATACCATCAGCCTGTCCACCATCTACTGTTAAACAAGTAGATATCCATTCACCAAAATGAGGAAGCCGATGATTGTCTCTGATCCATAACTGTTCTATTGTCAATTCATAGTTCAGTCCAAATATCAGTTCCCACTCTTCCCTTCTGGGCTAACTCTTTGTCCAGAGGCAACTCCCCCACTGGGCAAAAACGCAGCCCTAAAATGCAAAACTATAATGAGCATCACCTACTCTCTATTAACACTGAAATGAGACCTGTTTAATTAAAGGGATCATTAAACAGGTCTCATTTCAGTGTTAATTTTCAATATTGTCATCTACAAGGTACTAGTCAGGACAGTGATGCAATAATCTCCACTTGCCTGAATGAATGTGGCTCCAACACGCAGGAAGCTCGACACCATCCAGGACAAAGCAGCCCGCTTGATCGGCATCCCATCTACCACCTTAAACATTCACTCCCTCCACCACTGACACACAGTGGCAGCAGTGTGCACCATATACAAGATGCACTGCAGCAACTCACCGCGCCTCCTTTGACAGCACCTTTCAAATCCGCGACCTCTACCATCTGGAAGGAAAAGGACAGCAGACGCATGGGAACACATCACCCGCACGTTCCCCTCCACGTTACACACCATCCTAACTTGGAAATATATCGCCATTCCTTCACTGTCGCTGGATCAAAATCCTGGAACTCCCTCCCTAACAGCACTGTGGGCGTACCCACACCTGTTGGACTGCAGCGGTTCAAGAAGGCAGCTCACCACCACCTTCTCAAGGGTAAATAGGGATAGGCAACAAATTCTGGCCTTGCCAGAACTGCCCACATCCCATGAAAGACTAAAAAATATTATGTCATCTGTACTAGGAGTCAATCCTTTTACAGCTATCCCGTTCATTTCTTTAAAAAAAATGTTAGTTAAAGTGAATCAAGGCGAGCAATTTTAGCAAGAAGAAATGAAACACTGCTATTTTGGGCATCCAGCATCAGTGCCAGGTACTCCCTGGCCAGTATGGTAAGGCTTGAGTAAAACTCTTCCAGTCTACCCAACAATGTGCCTCTGTTCCGAATTCAGAAGAGCAACCCTACTGCATGAGAATGAGATTTTTTTCCATTTCCTATGCCAGCCATCTTGTGGCTTCCCTGAGTGAAATTGCTAACAGTTGCAACTAGTATCAATCAATTCAGAAGTGAGTTTTGGACCGATTTGCACCACATACTGGGGCTAAGTCAATAAACAGAGGAGATTTTTGTTTCAGTGTTCAGGGCTGAATTCAAACCTGGATCCGAGAGGTGACAAGACACCCTCAACGCATTGTACAACCCAGTTGCACACCCCACCGATTCCTTTTATAAGGCAATTTATATTTAAGTTGCTCATGCACAATGTTTACTTATTTTATGACCTGGCCAATACTATAAGTTAACAGAAACCAGGGATCCCTCTAAAACTGTAAAACTTACTGCATTAGTTACATCCTTCATGCATGTTTCTGTATCTTGTATATATTGGGACTGACTTCTACATAGGTGTAGGTCATTCAGCCCCTCAGGCCTGTTCTGTCATTCAATTAGATCATGGTTGATCTGTACCTTAAATCCATTTACCTGCCTTTGCTTCATACCCCTTGATACCCTTACCTAACAGAAATCTATGTCAGTCTTAAAAAGCTTCAATTGACCCAGCATTCACAACCCTTTGCAGGGTATTTCCATTGCCCTCTGTGTGAAAAAGTGCTTCCTAATTTCAGAACATTTTTTGTTTTTATTTCAGATTTCCAGCATCCACAGTATTTGCTTTCATTTGCTTCCTAATTTCACTTGGCCTGGTTTTTTTTCCAAGATTATGTCATTACTTCTACCTGGGTACCACATACATTATGACTGAAATGGTTACTGCATAATAGGAGAGCATTTGTATTCAGTTGTGATTTATGATGGATTTTAGAGTAATAAGTTATTAGATGGTATTATGCCAAAGTTGTTGACTATAGATATTTCACTTCTGCATGCTATTGGGCTCCTCAGAGCTAGGAAATTACTTACACAATTTTATTTAAATTAAATACATTTTGCCTAGTTATAGACAAAACTGAGAAATTTAGATCAAGGAAGAAAGCTTGACTTCCCACCATCCTTGTTTTTTTTTTGCTTGAGGTGCAATGGAATGAAAACCCGACAGTTATGCAGTGTGGAACAAAGCTAATTATGTGTGATGCGCAATATGGGAGTCAAATGAACTATTTTAATGGGAAACTCATTGAAGAAAAATGATAATGTTACATTTTAAGCTCTGCTGGACCAAAAAGGGTGCGACAAAAGCTAATGAAATGAAGCAGTTCCTCAAACAGAATAAATCCAAGTAAAACAGTACAAATTTGGGTGAAACACAGCAAAGCATATTTATGTTCTGGCCAGTTTGACAGCTAGTTTTTCATTAGGATATTTTGCAACTATCAGTTTTTTTCAAAAAACTCAGGTGGAGTTACAATTGCCTGGCCTGTTATATTATCAGGAAAATCTACTTTTTTCCCACTTTTCTGTTTGACAAGGACAGTGGGAAAAGATTACCTTTCTGCTGTACTGTGTCCTGTTTTGGATATAGACTCTTGGCTGCATTTACGGCACAAATTTAATGTTGGTTATCATTTTGAACAGATGGTAAATTTGTCCAGTATAAATGTGGAGTTAAGGTATAATCTGATTCCAGAATCAAGTGCAGTCGTGCTACAAATCACTGTGATCAACTGGGCCTTACCTGACACTGTTTCACACCACCATTAAACTTATAATGCAAAGGCACTCAAATACTAGGAAGAAATAAACACATGGATGAAAATTAACTGGATCTCAACCCTCAAGCTTCTGAACTTTGGTATAAAACATCCTGAGGATCATATTTTCTGTGAATTCAGCATCAGTATGTGATAGTGCAACTAAGCCGGGCGGTAACTGAAAATGTAAGCCCAACTTCCAAATTTTTGGTGCAAAAGAGTGCTGCACTGTCGGAGGTGCTGTCTTTCGGATGAGACTTTAAAACGAGGCCCCCACTTGCCCTCTTAGGTGGGCATAAAAGAGTCCATGGCAAATTTCAAAGAAGAGCAGGAGAGTTAGCCCTGGTGGCATGGCCAATATTTATTCCTCAAGCAACATCACAAAATGGATTATTTGGTCATTATTACACTGCTGTTTGTGGGAGTTTGCTGTGTCAATTTGGCTGCTGCGTTTCCTACATTAGAACAGTGACTACACTTCAAAAGCACTTAATTGGCTTTGGGACAACCTGTGGTCATGAAAGGAGCTATATAAATGCAAATCCTTCTTTCCAGTAATTTTAATATCTAGGAGCATCTGTTGCTGTCAGAATTAATTTTGCATATAATACTGCTACAAAAACATCTTAGCAACAGTTTCAATCGTAGAGGAAATAAATAAATTAGTTCTGAAAAGGAGGTGATTATTACAGACTGCTAAGTCACATGTTTCATGTATTTAAAATGTGCTGAATGGTAGAAACACCTTAAAAAACTCAGATTTGAATCAGTAAGCTAATTACTATCCTTTGACAAAAGTAAAAATATTAATTTCTGACATAAGCTTGCTGCTGGGCAGAGGAAAAGAAAAGAAAATCTAATTTCTGACCAGCAACCACGTTTCATCTCAAACTCTAGCTGTGCTAAGCATACTGTGCTGCCTTGCATTAGCCCCTTTCTAATAAACATTGAAAGATTACACTCTCAGTGTAACTATATTAGAAGGGGTCACAGCAAGTCAGAATCATTTATGTAGTATATCTACATTGAGTGAAGTAATCACTCAGCAATTCGAAGCTCACATCCTCCCTCAGGTTGCTGACTAAATAATGATTACTAGTGGATAACATTTGTGCTTCAGTTTCTGCAATACCAGAGTGATAATGTCATATTGGGATATTACAAACTCACAATATTAATATCCTGACAAAAAGGCCAGTTTATGATAATACCCCTGGACATATACCAGTGCATGTGCTTTCCAAGTGAAAAAATATAAATCCCTAAACAAAGTATGACATTGGCAAAAGAATGGTTCCATTCATCACTGAATCTGTTTATTTTTCTAATCTTGGCGATCAGATGTTTAAAAATAATCATTGGGTAATTATATCAGGCCAAGCCTATTTATAGTCAAAAGCAGTACAGAATTATTAAAAGTGTGTGTTAAAATGTTAACTCAATATAGCTGGTATGAATGCAACATTATATTTTGACATTTTTAACAATTTGCTATTTAAAAACATAAATGCAAATATAAACCTTAAAGGAACTTCATTATCATCACTTTTAAACAGTAGTTCAAAATTGCTATCACTATGATTTTCTGTTAATTCCTCCCCCCCCCCCCCCCCCCACAAGTTATGTTTTTATTTAAACATTGTGTACTGTTGACAGCAGGAAATTAGGTTTGAGGAATTGCTGAATCTGGAATTGTCAATCAGCTAAATTATCACTATACGCTGCCATTAACCTAGGATACTACAGTTATCTAGTAATTAGAATTGTGGATGTTAATGCAATTCCCTCAGTCAGGGCACAATAACAGAGCCACAAGAGCTTTCCTCAGTGACAATCTCACTATTCAATACTTGAGAACAGGCTTTTGCAAAGGAAAAACAAAGTTAAAGTTAAAAATAAATTATAATCAGAATAGTATTAAATGAGATGTTAAAGAAAGTGCGACAAAAGAGACTCATTATTAAAATTAAGACATGGCGAGATTGCTACTCATTCAAAACCCATCCACTTGCACAGCGATAAAATCAGGTCCATGGAATTAAAAGAATGTAGTTGCACAGATGGATAGCAGGTTAGATGGCAGAAAACAAGTAGGGCAAATGGAACTTTTTTTGGATTGGTGGAATGGTTGCAGTGGTGCGCCCTAGGAATTTGTATTGAGATCTCTTTTGTTTTCCCTTATGTAAATAATGTGGATACTGGTACAAGAATTATATTGAAATGTGACAATACCACCAAATTATGGGGAATGGTAAAATGAGGAAGGAGATCAAATAAGGACAAAAATAGGTTAGAAGAGTGTACAGATAAGTGGCAGACACAATTTAAAACAAAAGAATGTAAATTGGCATATCTTAGGAAAAACACTAGAAGAACGTACAGTAAGATTCTTAAGGTAGAAGAGGAGAAATATCTAGGGACACAGATAAATAGAACTTTACAACAACAGCTTGCTTTTATATCGCACCTTAATGTAAAAAAACGTTCATAGAAGCTTTCAGTCACTCCTAGTATTTCCCTTTTTGGCTGGTGTCAACTTTTGTCTATGTGAAGCGCACTGAGACATTTTCCTACATCAAAGGCAATAAATAAGTGTATGGTTTTGTTGTTGTGAATACATTACTTCAAAGAGAAGGAAAAGGACCCAAATAGTTTAGTGTTCCTCTCGTATAATTTTCAGCTGGAGTCCTCTGAACTCTGGTTAGGATAAGAAAATGCTGACTGCTGAATGGAACATTATTTTTAATAAGTATGGAACAAAATCATTGCCATCAAGCCCTTTTCAAACTGATTTAAGCTTGTGTTCTTTCAATTCTCTACTTACTTGGTGAGATGTTTTTCAGCATCAGCACAGAGCTCTAGAAGTCCCATCAACACAGCTGACACGTCCATATAGGGTTCCCACACAGTAAAGCCACGCCCAATCAAATCAATGGCAGTTCTGCGAATTGTGCTGTGCGCTGGAAGCTTAGGGCTAGATGGCTGCAACAGGAGGAATGTCAGAGCTTTGCCTGGTAATGAAAATAGGAGAAGTTAGTATAAAAAAAAAAGTGGAAAATTATTATTACAGCTAAAATATCTGAATCTTTAACTGTAATATACTTTGTTTTAACGAGCTATAGTGTAGACTAAAATTTTCCATTTCAAACATACTGCAGAAATTTGCAATTTGGGCAGTACGCAATCTGCAGTTACAGAAGTACTTTCAAGTAAGGCTAATGTGGATATTTGGCAAGATGACTCAGCTATGAAAAGTCATAAATACCAAGGAATGTACGGACATATTATGTATCCATCTTTTTTTCCTTTATGAGTAGTTGCCATGCCAGTCAACTCTCTGTGCAAAAATATAAATATTAATTAATGAAAGCCAGCTGTGATATTTCCTTCCTCTCTCCATCCCTTTCCTGGCAGCAGAGTTTTTTCGTTCCCCATCAGGGTTCCATGGATTTGGAACAGAAAAAACAATAAAAGAACATGAACCAGGAAGCTGTGCATCACCAATGCTCAGCAAAATAGGAAAACTGAGCTCCTGCAGTTTTTTCTTTTGCTGACACTAGCAGTAACATCATTATTGCCTATCATCTGTAGAAATATAACATTTCATTGGTTCTAATCCTCATTGACTTCAGTTTTACTAGGACTCTTTGCTGCAATTTGGTTAAGTGCTGCCTTGATGTCACTTCTGGAGTTGAGTTCGTTTGTCCATATTTGGATCAAGGCTGTAACGAGGTTTGGAGTCCACTGGAGTCTGGAACCCATCGGTGACAGGTTATTGGTAAATAAGGGCTGCTTGATAGCACTGTCCATGATTGTTAATGATCTATATTAATGCTCTTATCTATATTAGTCCTCTGGGCGAAGGTGATGCTAAACAGTAGTTAGCAGATGATACAAAGATTTGTTCGACCTAGTATGAGAAACAAAACTACAATCAGATCTAAGTGTGATGGGGGAATGGGCCTGTGTCTGGAAGGTGACATTTAATGTAGATAAGTGTAAGGTTCTGCACGTGCTAATACGAAGCATATATAAAGTATGCAGGGGTCTGAACAAAGTGTGTTGAGTGGGAAAGAAGCTAGGTGTTATAGTGTATGAGTCTCGAAAAGTTCATGATTCATGCTGCGAGCCTAGTGCATAGGTGAATAAAGTACTGCGAAGTACTGCTAGCGTGATCCAGTACAAAACAATAAAACACTATAGTGTCTTCGCACAAGATCTTGGTTAGGCCTTCTCCAGTTTGAGTCTCCGCAGATAGTGGGTAATATAGAGGCCTTGAAATAGATTCAGAAGAGGACTATTAATAAGAAAAGTCCTTAGTTCTCATGATAAGCTTAGAGTGCTGGATCTTTTTAATTTAGCAAAGCATAGACTTCGGGGAAATGTGTTTGTGGCATTTAAATAATGAACGGGCAGACTGTGTCCGTGTGGATACACTATTTGAATTCGATAATTTATATTAAAAAAATGTAGGATGAATTTTCCCAACCCATTGGTGACCAGCTGCGATGTAAGAGCTGGAAAAATGGCAGGGGCCGGCATCGGGAAGAGAGGCCGACATCTTCCTGCCGCCATGCCATACTGCCAGTGCAAGAAGGTTGGCATTTGTCAGTTCCGAAGAAGGGTCACTGACCCGAAACGTTAACTCTGCTTCTCTTTCCACAGATGCTGCCAGACCTGCTGAGTGAATCCAGCATTTCTTGTTTTTGTTTCAAGAAGGTTGGTGGCTTGGCCAACTGCCAGGTGGCCAATTGAGTCACTTCAGTGACCATTTAAAGGGCATTTCTGCCTCTGTGGGCATTTTGCCTGCACTGGGAGGGCCCACTGCCAGATAGAGAGGCTGTCTAGTGAAACCTGGGAGTTTCCCAGCAGACTCTGGAGAGTTTGGGGGTGGGGAAGCCCTCCATTTTGGACACTCTGTGGCCCATGGTAGGGCTACCCCCACAGCAGCAATGACACCACTGCCACTCCATGACCCCTACCACCTCGATCGTCCCCAACCTACCTCAACTTTCTATGAGGGCATCCCACCATTAAGGTGCCCTCTCCTTGGAGCTGCAGCCTCAGTAATGCTCACTGCTAGCGGTGGCACAACTAAGGCTGCTGAACTGCCAGTCCTCTGATTGGGCCAGCAGTTCTTGGAAGCAGCCTGTTAATTGCCGCCGCTGTCAACATGCTACCCCCGGTCCCACTGCTTGCTGAAAGGGGGTCGCCTTCGCTTTTGGCTCCAGCGGCAGGACTTGCTCATGCGTGACAAAAATTCAGTCCGTAGATGCAAAATAATGTTCAAAAGGGAGGTTAATGATCTCTGGACTGATTGAATAAAAAAGGTAGGCTGGCTCATATGCCTCTTGGAACTTGTTTTAAACTGCCTTTTTGGTGGCAGAGGAATTTCCCAGAATAGCCTGGATGCCACAAAGCTCTTTTTCATGGCTCAGGATATTAATTGCCTGAGGTCATGTTATTCACCCCTCTAAGGCAGGATGCCCCGCCTCCAAGAGCTGCCAGCCAGAGGGCTGGCAGCTCTTCAGTCTCTGCAGCTGGGAACAGTGGCCACTGCTGGGACTCCAGCAGTCCCCGGACCCAGCCAGCTATGGATGCTGGAGAAGCTAAGTGGCGTTGGGGATCACCGGGGCCAATAAACCAGGCCCCGGTGAGGGGGAGGGGAAGGGGCGCTGAGGTGGGTGTTGATCACAAGGGGAGGGGGGGTCTTCGAGGTGGGGCCATTTATTTTAGCAAAATATTAAGCCTGAGGAAATTTACAGCTCAAATAACTGATCAAAAAAATTATTTATGGCATTTGAGATTGACAGTTTATTTGTTAAAATCTTGGAAAGATTTCAAAGCACAACCAAAAAAAAAGCTCCAGATGCTCTTTCCTGCTTCATAAAATCACACACACAGTATCACTGGCTTAGCATCAGTCGCCCAAACAGAAAGAAGAGTATCTTTGGGTCACAAGCTGCAGACCCTGTGGATGTAGCTATCCTTCTGCAGTGGTCAGCAAAGTGCATGAAGGGGAAGGATCTCAGGAGAGCGTCATGGCAGCTTATGCTGGTATCTATCGGAAACCTTTTGGTTATTGCTTACAGATAAGCATAGGGTGAATTACAGCCATAGCTCTCAGCATCAATCTGTGCTGGATAATTATCTGGCCACATAATGTAAGTATAGAGAGGGCCACAACTAACTACAGTTTTTGCCAAATATAGACAGGTAAAAGGTAATGGTTTAATTTTTTAAAAATTTTTTCAATAATATTTTGCATAACAGTGCCTTTTTTTAAAAACAAGTTAACATCTTTTCCCATGTTAATAGCATCTAAAACTCAAATATAAAATCCATGAATGTCAGTTTTGAAAGGAAGCAGCCAGACGAAGCAATTTTCTTTTCATGCAGAGAAAGAACATTCGTGCAAGACAGATATTCATCTTGAACTGGACGAGCAGCCTAATTAAATAACAATGAAAATAAAATAAGGAGAAGACGGTGATGCGTCAACAAAAATACATTGACATTAGTAGCTCAGGTTTCAATATTGGAACTAAACAGAGATAAATGCAGGACCACCTAGGTTTGTTTCACAAAGCAAATGTGTTTAAATAGAACATTCTATAGGCATCATAAGCAAAAACTCATCATAATTTCAAATTTAACATCCTCAAATTTCTTTGGTGAGGTGTTATTTGATCTTTTGAGAATTCAGTTATGAAAGTCAATCGTGTAGCTGGAAACATGGCTTATAAAAATTTCTAGCCTCTGAAGTATGTGCGGCATTATGGGGCCAAAATCAATCAAACGTCAAAATATTTCCCAGCTACAGTGGCAATGTAATAAAGCAGAGATTATGCTACATAATTTGTTACTCAAGTATTCTATTTTAACATTTGTTCCTTGCTCACATCCCACCAATTATGTGCGTTAACTATAAACAATAGTTAATCTCCTCTCATTCCCAGCAAAGAAAAATATGGATGGACATTCTTAGGAATGCAATGTAATGTCATCAGAACATGACTCTTGAACAGCAACAAATTTCTGTAAATAATGCTGTAAATTATGTTAAGGAAACTGATCAAAAATTATGTAGAAAAAGGGAATGGATATCCTCATTAAAATAGGAGAAAGAATTAGAACTGATAAATGCTGCATACTTTAGGTTTAACTCGAATTCCTCAATTCCTATGCATTTTATGGAACTGCATTACTTTAAAATAAATAAAATGCACATCGGGATTCTACATAGTTTGCATATTTATGATTAACTGGAAATTATATATTCTATTCAAGTAACACTGCTAAAATAGAAAAACAAATAAAAAAATACAAAAGCAAGCAGCTTAACCATGCCAATTTCAATCGAGGCACTTGCTGAGAAATAGAAAAAATGGTTAGTTAGACTAGATTTCAAGTCAGGAATCTGACTCAGAAATTCAGATACCAAGTTTTGAGAGTGAAGCTGAGTTTGAAGCATTTCTTAAACCTGAAGATTTGCATACATTGTATTTCTTGCCTGCAGCAGAGATTCTAATGGACAGTGACTGTCAGAACACGCCACGTATTCCATGCAGAAGGATCTGCACTGAAAGATTAATAATTAGGATGTAATCACTGCAAATTTACTGAGAAGTAATCTAATTTCCTTCCCCAGTCGGTATATATTAATTTTTGTATAAGGTCATTGCGATGAACATGCAGTAATAGAAGTGTTGATAGGGTCAGAAGAGGGTGGGAGAAGACTTGTATGGAGCATAAATGCTGGGATGGACTAATTGGGCTGAATGGCCTGTTTCTGTGCTGTAGATTGTAAGTAATTTTATGTAGCTCCTAACCACAACTACCCACACAGTGAATTCATCTCTTGGCTGGGCTAACAGAGTAGGAATTATATTGAGGTTTCCAAAGAAAACCAATGACAAAAAAAGAAAATTCTGGGCTATCAGTTACAGTGCCATTGGAGAAAGCCGGGCAGAGCACCTGTATATTTTTTCAGCTTAATTTGAGGTGTTGTATGTGGGTGGCGAGCAGTTAAAAAGCAGAAATTTAAAAAGTGCATGATAACATTTTTTTTTAAATGAAGCAAAACCAGCAGATGCAATTTTGGCCTAGCTTTTTTCTTTGAGGACAAGAGTGCAGCGGTTATGTTACCGGACGAATAATCCAGTGACCTGGACTAAAACATAGAAAATGAGAGTTCAAATTCCGCCTTGGCAGTTTCAGAATTTGCATTCAGTTTAAAAAATACCTGGCTTCAGTAAAAGTGACCATGAATCTGTCACATCATTGTAAAAACCCAATCACTTCACTAATGTCCTTGAGGGAAGGAAACCTGTCATCTTTACCCGGTCTAGTCTACACACATCGCCTGTCATACCCCAACATAGTTGACACAACTGTGAAATGCCTTGGGACGTTTTATGATGTCAAAAGTGTGATATAAATGCAAGTAGCTGCTGTTAAAAAATATTACAAACTGTTTTATAAATCTGTAAATTTAGTCTTCTTGTGTTGTAAATGTTGTGATCCAATTTCACTGGGTCACAATAGGGTTACAACAGGTAGCTGCAGCATTCTGTGCTAAAAAGGAAAAAAAAAACAAAGAACAAAGAACAGTACAGCACAGGAACAGGCCATTCGGCCCTCCAAGCCTGCGCCGATCTTGATGCCTGCCTAAACTAAAGCCTTCTACACTTACGGGGTCTGAATCCCTCTATTCCCATCCGATTCATGTATTTGTCAAGATGCTTCTTAAACGTCGCTGTCATACCTGCTTCTACCACCTCCCCCAGGAGCAAGTTCCAGGCACTCACCACCATCTGTGTAAAACACTTGCCTCGCACATCCCCTCTAAACTTTGCCCCTCATGCCTTAAACCTATGTCCCCTAGTAACTGACCCTTCCACCCTGGGAAAAAGCTTCTGACTATCCACTCTGTCCATGCCACTCATAACTTTGCAAACCTCTGTCATGTCACCCCTCCACCTCCGTCGTTCCAGTGAAAACAATCTGAGTTTATCCAACCTCTCCTCATAGCTAATACCCTCCAGACCAGGCAACATCCTGGTAAATCTCTTCTGTACCCTCTCCAAAGCCTCAACATCCTTCTGGTAGTGTGGCGACCAGAATTGTACGCAATATTCCAAGTGTGGCCTAACTAAGATTCTGTACAGCTGCAGCATGACTTGCCAATTTTTATACTCTATGCCCCGACCGATGAAGGCAAGCATGCCGTATGCCTTCTTGACTACCTTATCCACCTGCGTTGCCACTTTCAGTGATCTGTGGACCTGTACGCCCAGATCTCTCTGCCTGTCAATACGTCTAAGGGTTCTGCCATTTACTGCATACTTCCCACCTGTATTAGATATTCCAAAATGCATTACCTCACATTTGTCCGGATTAAACTCCATCTGCCATTTCTCCGCCCAAGTCTCGAACCGATCTACCTTTGTGTCGGCCGCAAACTTACTAATCAGACCAGCTACATTTTCCTCCTACAAACAGCAAAGGAACCAACACTGATCCATGAACAACACCACTAGTCACATCCCTCCATTCAGAAAATCACCCTTCCACTGCTACCCTCTGTCTTCTATGACCGAGCCAGTTCTGTATCCATCTTGCCAGCTCACCTCTGATCCCGTGTGACTTCACCTTTTGTACCAGTCTGCCATGAGGGACCTTATCAAAGGCTTTACTGAAGTCCATGTAGACAACATCCACTGCCCTTCCTTCATCAATCATCTTCGTCACTTGCTCAAAAAACTCAATCAAGCTAGTGAGACACGACTTCCCCTTCACAAATCCATGCTGCCTCTCGCTAATAAGTCCATTTGTTTCCAAATGGGAGTAAAGCCTGTCCCGAAGAATCCTCTCCAATAATATCCCTACCACTGACGTAAATCTTACCGGCCTGTAATTTCCTGGATTATCCTTGCTACCCTTCTTAAACAAAGGAACAACATTGGCTATTCTCCAGTCCTCTGGGACCTCACCTGTAGCCAATGAGGATGCAAAGATTTCCGTCAAGGCCCCAGCAATTTCCTCCCTTGCCTCCCTCAGTATTCTGGGGTAGATCCCATCAGGCCCTGGGGACTTATCTACCTTAATGTTTTTCAGGACGCCCAACACCACCTCCTTTTTGATATCGACATGACCCAGACTATCTATACTCCCTTCCCTAGACTCATCATCCACCAAGTCCAAACACTTTTAAGATTCAAGTTCCATTGCTGCTTTTAAAAAAAAACTTTGTCTCAAATAAGTACTAAGAAAATGTATGTTTAAAAAAGAAAATGAAATAGGAGTAACCTTAATGCCGTACACCACTAAGTGATTTGATGCGGGTTTCACCCTTGATTCCACAAGTTAGCAATCTGGCTGAGAAAGTGGTAATAAAAATACTTTCCAAAGACCATTACAAAACTGCCATGAATAAAACATAGAAATTTGCAAAATTCTTCTCATTTTAGATATCTGCTACAGAAAACATTTTACAACAACTTGCATGTACAGTAAATTCTGGACAGACACCTGCAAAAACTGAACTCTTACTGACAGTCCCAAATAACTTAGGTTATAATAAACACAAACTGCCCCTTGAAATCACAAATGCTCACAAATTACGAACTACGGACAGTTCAAATCGGAGGGCAACAAGCACCAGATACAGAGATAAGTGTGAGACAGCAACAGGTGAAAACAAAAGACTTTTATTTAATGGAGAATCCATTGCAGCAGGGAATGAATGCTTTCATCGTTTTATCCCAGGGATAGAGGGGTATCTCTGCCACTATAGATGCTGGGTAAAGAACTCCATATTCCACCCTGTGACATCACTCGACCAGCACCAAAGAGAGACAATGCCTTGTTGGGAGGGGAATGGAGAGTCAGGAATGATGAGTGTTGGCATTCAGGAAGGTGTCTGATATGAGGATGCTCTCAGCATTTGGGGATCTCTGAAATTGGTGGGGGGAAGCCCCCTGAAATTGGAGGACAGGGTTGGTCTCTGCAGTCTGGTAAGTTGTTGGGGTAGGGGGGGGGGTCTCTCTATGTCAATTGACACCTCCAGTAAACAGAGAACCCTCTGGTGGAAGCCCAAAATCTTGTGATTTATCTCACTTCCAGTATCACTTATGGGAGTTGATATTGCAGCTACTGTATTCAGAAACCGACTGGATCTGTTTTGTTGCCAACCACTTCGAGTCTCAGGCTTGTTCAAATCTAATCGCATTCAAGAATAATCTCCAAGACCTAAATTAATTAACACTTTCAAATACAATAACCAAAAAGCAAAAGATATAAACTCTATTGCACTGTCAAGCTTTCGCATTATGATACAACAAAATAATCCTAATAGACGTGGATGAGATTTTTTTTTGTACAGACACAAAGTAAATACAACAAAACACAATTTGTCCAATTCTGTTGTCATAATTTGAAATTTACAGAGAACAAGTTACGTAACTGGTAAATGATAAAGCACATATTTTATTAGTGGGTGAAAATAATGAATATTCAACGAATGTTAAAGTCCGTGACGTGTTGTGTAAGAGCAGAAATCTACACCTGTTTCAATCTGGACAGATCTTAAACCTTTACAGGATGAGAAAATGAGGCTTTCTCTGATAGCAAAACAATTGTAGTTTAATTTTTCTCCATCTTATACATGAAGGGGTCAGAACAAACAGTCCTCATTCTGCTGCTGATTTCTGAGAACAGACATCTTTGTTTAAGCTTTGACTTGGCTTAAATGAACGAATTAATATTGACAAAACATCAACTAAGCTAATGATTGTTAGTTAAGGCAATAAACATGTCACATTACAGTCAGCACAGTAAAGAGGTAATTAGCTCTGGAAAAGCTCTGCTGATTGGAGCTGTTGAGATCCTTTGCTCTTAACCTTTGAGCCCATTATCTGGCACAGGACATACAGCAGCTATGCTAATCTGAATTCACAGTTGACAGCTTGGTTGAAGATAGTGTGTATTCATCAGTATTCAGTTAGTATTAGTTTAGACCACAAGTGTGAATTTTAAGCTAATTCGATCAAAAATTAAAACACGTTTTATTAAAAGCATACATTCCAGCATGAATTATACCATAACCAACAAGTCACATATGATATTTACCCACTGCAAGATTAGTTACTCATAGCTAAAGCCATGAATTTCAAAACTCTTCTGCCCAATGTATAAGACAGATAAGCAAAATTAAGTTTATATAAAAATGACCTACACAGTTACAGAATGAAAGATTCAGTAGGCTGCAAAAGACAAAGGTTGCATTTCAATGGTGAACAACCTGTAATATCCTTTCTGAATTTACTCTACTCAGGATTTTTTGCACACAAGTATAATAATTCCAGCCTTTATCTTACTGATCCTTATTAAGTTCTCCCTACTACAAATGTAGCTGTAGCTTGTAGCTGTGCAAATATTTTCTTTGTTACAGTGGCATAGTAATACCGTTCTTTCTCATGAAATGCAATCTGTCTTTTGATTTGAGATGCTGAAAGTAATGCATGAGTGAATCAGCCAGCCTCACAGATGCAAATATAAATTGTAGTTCAAAAGGAATTAATAGTTATCATCCATTTGTCATGAATTAACCCTTTAATGGATATGGACTGCAAAATCATCATTTGGTAAATTGGCAAGCAAAAATAAAAAGTAGCTTTCAATTTAGCATAGAGGATAAAACAAAGGTTGGAGGAGTACAAGGAAAAAAAGAGAGGCTGAGGTAGCATAGAGTCATTTATGGCACAGGAGGTGGCTATTCAGCCCGAGTCCATGCTGGTTCTCTGTACAGCAATCCAGTCAGTCCCATTTCCCACTCTACCCGGTGACCTGCAAGTTTATTTCCCTCAAGTACTCATCCAATTTCCTTTTGAAATCTTTGATTGTCTCCGCTTCCATCACCCTCGTAGGCAGCATGTTTCAGGTCATTACCACTCGCTGTGTAAAAAAGTTCTTCCTCACAAATCTTAAATTTGTGTCCTCTGGTCCTTGTACCATCAGCTATTGGGAATAGTTTTTCTTTGTCTACCTTATCTAAATCTGTTATAATATTGTCTACCTCTATCAAATCTCCCTTCAATCTCCTTTGCTCCAAGGCGAACAACCCCAGCTTCTCTAACCTAACCTTGTAGCTAAAATCCCTTATCCCTGCAACCATTCTGGTAAATCTCCTCTGCATCGTCTCAGGAACCCTCACATCTTTCCTCAAGTGTGGTGACCAGAACTGGTCTAACCAGAGATTTATAAAGGTTCAGCATAACTTCCCTGCTTTCATACTCAATGCCTCCATTTATGAAGCCCAAGATCCCATGTGCTTTGCTAACCACTCTCTCAATATGTCCCACCACCTTTAAAGATCGATGCACATGAACCCTCAGGTCCCTCTGTTCCTGTGCACTCTTTAGAACTGTGCCATTTAGTCTATATTGCCTCTCCCTATCCCTTCTGCCAAAATGCCTCATCTCACACTTCTCAGTATTAAATTTCAACTGCCACTTATCTGCCCACCTATCTATATCCTATTGCAGGCAATTGGTATTATTCTCACTGTTTGCCACAGTGCTTTTGGTAAGGCACAAACTACAAAGGTGGAACTCCAACAGTTTATCAATGTCACCTCAACCCTGAGATGTATAACTGACTATATATACTACAGTGTATACAAATGGAGGTCATAGGATGGCACGATTAATTTCAGTATGTCTCTACTTTGCCAACTGCAAGTATCTTGATGACTTCTAGCTCCTACAAATGAATCCCATAACGGCAACCCAAAGTAATGTCAGAACTGCATTATTGGATTTTTTTCTGCTGTCAACTTCCATCTCCATAATAACACACAATTCCACTCCTGCCTCAGCCAATTTGCTGCTGGAACCCTCATCCACTTTTGTTACTTCCAGACTTGACTATTCCCATGCCTCCAATCTTCTATCCTCGGTGCACTTCAGCTCATCCAAAATTGTGCTGCCCGTATCCTAACTCCCACCTAGACTCTTTCACCCATCACTCCTACATTGGAACCTAAACTGGTTCCAGTTCAACACTTCACATTTAAAATTCTCATCCCCATGTTCAAATCTCTCCAATGGCCTCACCCTTTCCTATCTTTGTGACCTCCTTCAGCAATACAATCCTCTGGGAAATCTGCATTCCTGACCTCTAGCTTCTTGTGCACACCTTTTCTCCATCTACTTGGCTTGACACATCCTGCCAAGAGGCAGGCACAGATCCTGCTCCCATACCACCAATCCCCCACAAAATTTGCCAATGATACCAAACTTGGAGGAGTGGCAAACAGTGAGGATGGTACAAATTGCCTGCAATAGGACATAGATAGGCAAGCAGAATGGGCAGACAAATATGGAATTTAAAAGAGAAGTGTAAGGTGATGCATTTTGGCAGAAGGATTGGGTGAGGCAATATAGAGTTAATGGTGCAGTTCTAAAGAGTTTGCAGGAACAGAGGGACCTGGGGGTGCATGTACATCAATCTTTCATGGTGGAAGTACATATTGAGAGAGTGGTTAGCAAAGCATACGGGATCTTGGGCTTCATAAATAGGGGCATTGAGTACACAAGTACAAAAGTTATGCTGAACCTTTATAAAGCTCTGGTTAAGCCCCAACTGGAGTATTGCATCCAGTTTTGGTCACCACAGTTTAGGAAGGATATGAGGGTCCTTGAGAGGGTGCAGAGGAGATTTATCAGAATGGTTCCAGGGATGAGGGATTTTAATTACAAGGTTAGGCTGGAAAAGCTGGAGTTGTTCCCATCCACCAATTGTACAAGGACTAGGGAACACAGATTGAAGGTTTTGGGTGAGAGATGCAGAGGGAATGTGAGGAAAAATTGTTTTACACAGTGCGTGGTAATGACCTGGAACTTGCTGCCCACAAGGGTGGTGGAAGTGGAAACAATCAATGATTTCAAAAGGAAGTTTAATGGGCACTTGAAATAAATAAATTTGCAGGGCTATGAGGATTGAGCGGGGGAGTGGGACTGACTGGATAGCTCTGCGGATAGCCGGTATGAACTCAATGGACTGACAGCCCTTCTTCTGTGCCATATATGACTCTACCTGATGTCCTTTGGCCCACCATTGGTGGCTGTGTCTTCATCTATCTTGGCCCTAAACTATGGAAGTCTCCCCTAAATCTTTCAGCCTCTTACACCTCCTTTAAGATGCTCCTTAAAACCTACGTTGGTGACCCACCTGTTCTAATATCTCCTTATGTGGTTCAGAGTCATATTTCGTCTGATTATTCTCATGCGCCTTGGGGTCTTTTATTATGTTAAAGGTGTTGTATAAATGCAATTTGTTGTTTTTTTATGCTACTGTGAAATAATCTTATTTTGCATATAAGACTGCAGCAAGAAAGTGAGTCTGAAAATATTGTAAACAAGAACAATGCTTGTGTAGCTTAACATTTATTGCGTTAGAGCCTTGAAATTATTTTTAAATGACTATATATTATTTCTGTCCTCCAGCTGGTGGTTTCTGCTTCAAATTGTATTTTCTGCTCAAGCTAAAAGATTTCATATTATGTGAAACCACTAGTCAAAAATAATACATGCATTTGTTTACCACTAGTTATCCTTCTATATATAAAATCAAAACATATTCTCTGTAGTCAGTTTGAAAGAAAAAGTACAAATCCAAAAAGGTTTAATACATGAAGGAAGCCAGTAAAAAAAATTACACATCAAAATAACAAATAAAGTGAATGCAAGCAATGTTTCTCAAATCCTTGCCAAATTAATAAAATAAAAAATGGAGAACAGCACACACTTATATACCATTTTCCTTGGCATTCTTTCAAATGGTACAGTGCCAACTTGTCCTTAGTTTCAATTATATCATGTAGCTGTGCCATACGAAGACAGCAGTGCACAAATGGGGATATATTGAGTGAGGAGACTGATTTTGTTATCTTACAATATACACAAGGTAGTGAACCTCTTTGTAATTCACTGTTGAAAACAAAATGGCATTATTGAATTTCTTGCATAATAAATTCAACTCTCTTCCAATCCATTCACTCCTCTTTGCTTGTTCTTACTACTCTATTGGTTTTATTCCACTGTTTTTTTTGTCCTGAATATGCACCTTTTAAAAAAATTTCCACTTAATACCTGCATCAGATATTTTAGTGTCAAGTGCTTAAAAATCTCCTTCACTATTATTCTGCTTCCCTGCCATTTTTTCTTTATTTTCCCTAACGTACACCTTACTTTTGATGTGGTTTCCTGCGGAGTGTCTTTCACATTTTTATTCTCTGCAGCAGACCAGCAAGTCACCTCTTATTTTTACCCAGCTGAATGAACACTGCTTCGCACAACAACTTGACAAAATGAATCACACTTGGGAGCACACTTGTCATTCGTGTTTGCTGTGACAGTTACTTATAGTGACAAAAACAGCCCCAAAAATTGAACAACTACTCTGTAAAGCAACATTAGATATTATAGAAATACTACAAAAATGACTTTAAAACTGCCATCCCATCTTGCGTAACATGGGCAGATAACTATTCTAAATATCTCAAGTTTCGTCCTTCTGGCTTATGACATCAGAACCTTTCAAGAACATTATCATCTTATAAGTATTCCCAGGTACGTGTTGTTATCTATGTAATGGGTGCTCAACCATCTTTGTTAAATTCTCAGACTGCAAGTGACAGCACATTTACAGCTAAGACAACAGTTTTAGTCCTCCTTCCCTTCTCACCCAATAACTGACCAGTTAAAAAAATTTTCTTCCCAGCGTTATCTGTTAAGAAGATATTAAAGATTTTCAGCAAGTCATTTACAACAACATGTGGTTTATTGCACTCATATTACTGACCAGCACTCTCCACTATACTAGTTGAGGCTACTGACAAGCACACAAACTGAATCTTGTTTTTAAAAAAGGTGATAAAGCAAAACAACGTGACAAAATGAATCAAACATGGGAGCACGTGTTTTTAAAAACTATTCACTATTGGAATGTTTACCAATAGCAAAATTCTCAATTGGGGCCCAGCAAAACATGCTCCTTTCACAATGCCTTCAAAATCATTTGTAACACAGGTCTAATAATTTCATCACAATGGACCTATTTACATTCACTTTGGCTTTTTGAAGATTAAAGTTAAAAAAAAAATGTATTACAATGTTATGGCTCTAGAATAAATAGCTAAAATATCACACTTGTTTAAAGGGTTAATGTGATGGCAAATTACTATTGCCAGAGAACAGAAAATATGAAAGCACCAAGTTGAACAACAAATGAATCTAGCATGCAGCAAGTTTCTGATTATTGTCACTGGCAAGAGTAACCTTTAAGTATCTCAATTATAAAGGACAGCATCATTAAGTACTGACAGGCAAGGTCTGTGGCTCTCATATTCAATTACAGTATGAAAAGATTGTGCGTATTTCACAGAATTTGTCGTCATTGAGCAAAACAAATTGCTTCTCCTACTATGTTACAGCTGCTAAAAAGTCTTGTAATAGGCTTTTAATAGGTCCCTGTTCTAATGAACCAATCAAAATCGATCGTATGCATTTTCTCAATACGATGATCCATGACCTCACTGAGGAACAGACAAATCTCTACGATACGCAAGGACAACTATCCCAAATGACTAAAAATATGTACTGGGGTACACTGATATCCCATTCGACAGTCACAGTGGTTCAGAATTTAATTTTGCAGTAACAGATAATCAGGTTTCATGGGGCCCCCGTCTCCTAAAATAGGACACAAAGGAACCCTGAACATCCTACTTATCCTCCATAATAATGTGCCCTGAGGCTTAGCTATCGCAATTATATGTCAGCTACTCATCACGGAGAAAAACGGGAAACAAAGAGCCCAAGGCAATTTTTAGTATACCCACCTGCAAAAAAATCTTCAGTGTGCCAACAAGGGTTTAGCAAGCAAATCAGAGGAAGACTATGCCAGTTGAATATAATTTGCATAATTACAAGTTACAGAAAATCCTAAATCTTTGCTGCAATTATTCTTTGAAATATGGCTTTAAACTACACTGCACAGGCTTCAAACATATCCATCCTATTAATAGTCATTTGGTACCAAATTTCAAACACAATTCAGAATTTGTTTCACAAAAAGTTTGGGGTATAAATCATATGTGCAATTTTTCATGAGATCAAATTATTAAGGATCAAAGCTGAATATACATCTTTTAGAAACTTCTTGATTGGGGAAGGGAATATGAAATGTCTTTTAATATCTATTCTCAGTTAAGATTTCATTTTGAATCTGCATTCTCCAATTATGCTCTTACAGTTCAAATTAAAATGGAGCACTTCAGTTAAAGTTACACAATTTGATCATGGGAACCTGAGTACAGCTCACCATGGCACCAATACAAGGAATAAGATGTAAGAACTGAAAACAGCATAGCACAGCATCTAATACTCCTATTCTAAAATGTCACAATGCTTTGTCACCATTTCATTTTCTTGCATTTCTTTGATTTACGTATATTGCTTTCTGCAGTTGGAAGAACTGAATCTTAATAGTTCAGAAGTAGGTCAATGCTATATTTTCTTCAAAAAAGTACTGGTTTTACTCAAATAGAATTTTCAGTTAGGTAATCTAAAATACAACAGCACAGTGAAATCAAACATCATATGAGGAATATGTAGTTTGCATGGCTTGGCCATGTGAGCCGCATGGAAGATGGCAGGATCCCCAAAGACACATTGTACAGCGAGCTCGCCACTGGTATCAGACCCACCGGCCGTCCATGTCTCCGTTATAAAGACGTCTGCAAACGCGACATGAAATCGTGTGACATTGATCACAAGTCGTGGGAGTCAGTTGCCAGCATTCGCCAGAGCTGGCGGGCAGCCATAAAGACAGGGCTAAATTGTGGCGAGTCGAAGAGACTTAGTAGTTGGCAGGAAAAAAGACAGAGGCGCAAGGGGAGAGCCAACTGTGCAACAGCCCCAACAAACAAATTTCTCTGCAGCACCTGTGGAAGAGCCTGTCACTCCAGAATTGGCCTTTATAGCCACTCCAGGCGCTGCTTCACAAACCACTGACCACCTCCAGGCGCGTATCCATTGTCTCTCGAGATAAGGAGGCCCAAAAGAAAGAAAGAAAAGAAAGAAGTTTGCAGTAACTTTGCAATATGGCTTATTGTACTTACGACAGGAATCATTTATGTTATGAGAGTTTGTACCAAAAAAAATCCTTTCAATTCCCATTTGCAGAATATAATTTAAATATTTCAAAAACATCCAGAACTGGCAGCAAGTTAGAAGTACATCATTTAATCAAGGAGCGCCCAAAGACGTCAAAGCCTATGACAGCAAGGCTTAAGTGGTCAGGATGTGAAGAACCAGTTAATACACTGCCAGATAATTTGTTAGCTTCAATATTCTTCCTTAAATTCTGTATTTAAAATAATTTTGGCTAAGAAGAGAAATTTTGACTCGTGGACTATATAGAAAAATGTATAATAGAGGGGTTGTTTGTTATTTTGCACATTAAAGAGCAAGAACAAATAAACTTGCATTCATCCAGTGCTTCATCACATCCTCAGGACACCCCACATCCAAAGAATTATTTTTGAAGACACTGTTGTCATATAGGCAAAAATGGCAGTCAGTTTGCACACAGGAAGGCCCTGCAAACAGTAAACAAGATGAACGTTGAGATAATCTATTTTTGGTGGTGTTATGGGATAAATCAAGACAGTGGGAGAACTCCCTGTCCTTCTTCGAATAGCGCCACAGGATCTTTTGTCTATCTAAACAAGTGTCTCAGTTTAATGCCGTATCTGAAAGTCGGCACTCATTATTTACTGCACTGAAGTGTCAGGTAGATCATATATTCAAGTCCTGGAATATAACTTGAATCTATTAATCATAACTGACAGATGAGAGTGCTACTACCTGACAAATATTTGGGGCAAAAAAAGTCAGAGTCACGTTCTGGCTGATCTCAATGACTGCAGACATGAGTTGACATGGAACAAAAAACGTCTCAGTTGATTGCTCTGCTTGACCTCTTGGTGCACATTATCAATGCTCAGTTTAACAAACAATGTGAAGGTTCTTGAAGACTTTTCTAAGTGATAAGACATAATCTAGATGCAGACCATGTCAGCAGACGTGGTCTCTTCAGACTACTAGAAAAGATTGGATCAAAAACAAGAAATGCTGGAATCACTCAGCAGGTCTGGCAGCATCTGTGGAAAGAGAAGCAGAGTTAACGTTTCGGGTCAGTGACCCTTCTTCGGAAGTGGCGTGAAACAGGGCTGTGTTCTCGCACCCATACTTTTTGGGATTTTCTTCTCCCTGCTGCTTTCACATGCGTTCAAGTCGTCTGAAGAAGGAATTTTCCTCCACACAAGATCAGGGGGCAGGTTGTTCAACCTTGCCCGTCTAAGAGCGAAGTCCAAAGTACCGGAAGTCCAAAGTACGGAAAGTCCTCATCAGGGAACTCCTCTTTGCTGACGATGCTGCTTTAACATCTCACACTGAAGAGTGCCTGCAGAGTCTCATCGACAGGTTTGCAGCTGCCTGCAATGAATTTGGCCTAACCATCAGCCTCAAGAAAACGAACATCATGGGGCAGGACGGCAGAAATGCTCCATCCATCAATATTGGCGACCATGCTCTGGAAGTGGTTCAAGAGTTCACCTACCTAGGCTCAACTATCACCAGTAACCTGTCTCTAGATGCAGAAATCAACAAGCGCATGGGAAAGGCTTCCACTGCTATGTCCAGACTGGTCAAGAGAGTGTGGGGAAAATGGCGCACTGACACAGAACACAAAAGTCCGAGTGTATCAGGCCTGTGTCCTCAGTACCTTGCTCTATGGCAGCGAGGCCTGGACAACGTATGTCAGCCAAGAGCGACGTCTCAATTCATTCCATCTTTGCTGCCTCCGGAGAATACTTGGCATCAGGTGGTAGGACCGCATCTCCAACACAGAAGTCCTCGAGGCGGCCAACATCCCCAGCTTGTACACACTACTGAGTCAGCGGTGCTTGAGATGGCTTGGCCATGTGAGCCGCATGGAAGATGGCAGGATCCCCAAAAACACATTGTACAGCGAGCTCGCCACTGGTATCAGACCCATCGGCCATCCATGTCTCCGCTTTAAAGACGTCTGCAAACGCGACATGAAATCCTGTGACATTGACCACAAGTCGAGGGAGTCAGTTGCCAGCGTTCGTCAGAGCTGGCGGGAAGCCATAAAGACGGGGCTAAAGTGTGGCGAGTCGAAGAGACTTAGTAGTTGGCAGGAAAAAAAAAACAGAGGTGCAAGGGGAGAGCCAACTGTGTAACAGCCCCGACAAACAAATTTTTCTGCAGCACCTGTGGAAGAGCCTGTCACTCTAGAATTGGCCTTTATAGCCACTCCAGGCGCTGCTTCACAAACCACTGACCACCTCCAGGCGCTTATCCATTGTCTCGCGCGATAAGGAGGCCAAAGAAGGATATTTACGATTTGGGTTTACTTTGGCTACATTTTACAGGTTTACATATTGCTTAATACTCAAGATTTTTCAATTCATATTGTTGACTGCTTTCTTCTCGCCACAGAATCCCTAGACACTGGAACAGATATTCTTCAGTTGACCTGCTTCCAAGATTCTGCCAATGCCACTCTGAGCCCACAAAGGCATTGCACAACTACAGGAATTTAGCAAAGGATCAAACCTCTGTGACGCACACATTGGTGCCAGAATGCATTGCACCAAAAAGCTAACCCAAATCTTTATACACAAGTCAAGTCAAGGGACAGAACAATCTAAGAATTCACAACACAAACCAAGAAAATAAGGTGAGACTGACATGCAAGAACTCGTTTTCCATTGATATTCATCAAGAGTTCCAGTGACACTGCATAGCTTATTTTTTTATGAACAAACTGATTCCAATTTGAAAAGGAAAGTAGTTTATCCTCCAGGTATCTCATGTGCTTATACAATCTGGGGAAGTCCTGTAGTCTATCCAGTTAAATGGCTTCTGCCATTTTGTCCCAGATGGACAAAGATGGCCAGATGAAGGGAACAACTACTATGTCTAATTCTCTACAGGATGAGTAACAAGTGGGTTACTTTTAAGAAAAGCAAAATGAAGTGAAAATAAAAGGGGTTAAAAAGCCAAATACCTGAAATGTTTTTCTTTAAAAATAAAGAACTATTACACATTTCATTGCAAAAATCATTAAGCAGTAATACTTTTCAGTGATTTACACTAAGACCATTTTCAATTTGAACTGCCTTTATGTTTAGTCTTACAGGCTGATCGACAAAAGCAATATTTTTTCCGTGCAGAGGTATAATTCCAATCAAGCACATTTTTATATAAAATCTGTGCTACAACTGCAAGATCTGGAGTTGAGCCATTCTGCAAGGTACATTGGATGTTAAATACTTAAAGGATTAAATATTTGAAGCAAGGAGAAAAAAAATTAACAGCTGTCTGAAATTTAACTAAACAGCTTTTTAACATAAGGCAGCTTTTTAAGTGGTTCAATTTTAGATGGCTGTTGCTTTCAACATGTAGAAGTCACTTGGTACATCAGGAGTGAGAAGCTCAATGGGTGGCATCATTTTCTAATTAAATAGCTCATGAACCATTTGTAAGGTCAACAAAGATTAATGTCGTGAGTCAACCAGGGTCAGCATGTGCATTTCTATAGAATTTTGTCAGTGTCAATTGGAGTGCAAAAGAAAGCTTTGAATTTTGTAGCGGTGAACTATTACAAGCACAATAGGAAGCTCAAAGTCATGGCCAGTAATTATAAAAGGCAATGTCAACCTGACACAATTTTTTTGGTTGCTTCATTTAACCGTTGTGTTTTATTGGCTGTATTCTTTACCCATGTCGTGACTGGAATTATATGGAGTTTAATCAAATTAATTTCAATGAGGAAGCAACTCAAGGTGGACATGTCAAATATTACAAAGGAAATTAATTTATTTATCTACTTGGCCAATAAGCATGCACTATTCTCTGACAATATCTTGTATGACAAGAATTTCAAAATTTCATGCACATTCTTATAAGGACTGCAAATTAAACTATTCACAAGTGGCTGGAGTTTTGGAATATCCAGTTTTATTCTGGAGTAGATTACACTGATGTAGGTACAAAGGTTCTATGTTTAAATGGAGGGCAGGATTAGAAACTGAAGATAATAAGCTGCTTCAATTATATTGATTAGAGCAATATTGTTTGAAACATTGCCAAGGCTTAGTGACCTCTAGGTCCTGCAGGAGGTACTGTTGGTGTTCAATCTTTTAAAACCACTCAGCTTTTCAGCACAGAGAATGGTTAAGTTTCCTGCTGTTCTTCCAGCTAGGATCATGCAATACATTAGGACACTTGCCTGTACATTTACCTGGAGCTGAGAGGGAAGTAACAGATCTACCCCTCAAGTTCCCATGAATGAGCCAGGCTGACTGATCAATCAGTAATAAGGCACTGGAGTATTTCAGACATAACTGGGCCACAAAAGGTTGATTTAGTTCCAATCCTTCATTGAAGAGTGGATAATTTTGGAGCCAACACAATTCTGAAGTGACCTTAACTATTCTCCCCTCCACTGCTACCCTGCAAGGATGATGATCACTGATTGATTAGCCAACTGTTTTTTGGATAAATAGAATGCTCTTATTTCAGCAAGATAACAAGGCTTAAACATTGTATTGCGCTGTACTTGTTTTACAGGCATAAAATGACGCCTAAACATGCAGCAAGTGCACATTTATTTCATGCCATATTGGAATAAACTCTTCTGTTGACATCCATGTTGCACAGCGGAACTATTAAAACAACTCATTATAATATTTAAATAAGGAGCATCAACTTCTTGTAGAACCCTTTTGTGAGATTAGTCTGCCCCAGTGCTTGACATACATGATAAACTCACTCAACAAAACAATGCACTAAGAGACAGCAAAGATCTTGCAACAAAGCAATTTAAATGGGTCTTACACTGAATATAGTTTTTTTAAAAAAAAATTCTCAGGATGTAGCCAATAGCAAGACCAGCATTTATTACCCATGATAGGATCGTGGCGGGCCTTCTTTTTAACGACTGCAGTTGGTGTGTGTGGTGAAGGTTTTCCCACAATTTTGTTAGGTAAGAATTTCCAGGATTCTGATCTAGTGACAATGAAGGAATGGTGTTTCATGCCCAAATCATGATGGTATGTAATCTGTAGGGTTCCTTAGAGGTGATGGTGTTCCTATGCATCTGCTGCTTTTGTCCTCCTAGGTGGTAGAGGTTGCGGGTTTGGCTGGTGCTGGTGAAGAAGCCTGGCAAGGTTCTGCAATGCAACAGGTAAACAGTGTACATAGCACCCACGGTATGCTAATGGAGGAGCGAGTTGATATTTAAGCTAGTGAATAGGTTGCCGATCAAGTGGATTGCTTTGTCTGGGATAGTGTCAAGCTGCTTGAATATTATTGGAGCTGCATCCACCTAGGCAAGTGGAGAGTTTTCTATTGCACTCCTGATTTGTTCGGTCGCAGAGAAGCTTTGGGGAGTTAGTAGGTGAGCCACTTGTTGCAGAATACAAAGCCTCACAGCCATGGCATTTATGTGACTGATCTAGTTCAGTTTCTGGTCAACGGCAACCTACAGCATGTTGATGGTGGGGGATTCGATGACGGTAATGCCACTGAATATCAAGGGGAGATGATTATGCTCTCTCTTGCTGGTTATGGTCACTGCCTGATACTTGTGTGGCACAGTTGTTAGTTTTCACTTATCAGCTGAAGCCTGGATGTTGTCCAGTTCTTGCTGCATGCAGGCATGGACTGCTTTATTATCTAAGGAAATGCAAATGTGAACATTGTGCAATTATTAGCAAACGACTCCACTTCTGACCTTATAATAAAGGGAAGGTCATTGATGGAGCAGCTGAAGATAGTTGGACACTCCTGAGGGACTCCTGCAGCGATGTTCTGGAGCTGAGATGATTGACCTCAGATGATCAAGCCATCTTTTTGTGCTAGGTATCACTCCAGCCAGTGGAGAGTTTTCTTCCTAATCCCCAATGACTTCAGTTTTATGAGAGCTCCTCAGTGTCATACTTGGTCAAATGCTGCCTTAATGTCAAGCTGTGGCTTTAACTGCAATAAGAGTGCAACCCAGGAAGCTTACTACGGCCAGTGCAGGAAAAATTAATAGGATTCCTGAAGGTTATCAGGGTTTTGTATTTGAAAGGAAAGTAACCCCATATCCCTCGAGTGGGCCAAGCAAGCCCATAGTAAATCTCAGGGACACAGGAGTGACTAGATCCCTTTTACTGGGAAAAGGCTTGACCTTTCCCCCAGAGAGTGCAGCGAACACCAAAATGGTGGTGTATGGTATTGGAGGGCAGTGTATGCCCGTACCCGTACACCAGGTGCACCTGGAGTGCAACCTAGTTTTGGCACCAGTGACCGTAGGATTGTCCCTAGTTTGCCTGTGGATGGGGTTGGCCTGCTCCTAGGTAATGATCTGGCAGGGGTGAAAGTACTAGCCCCCCCCAGTAGTGAAAGAAAGACCGCAGGAGGTCAGAGGGACAGGGCAGTGGTAGGAGACGGACCCCTGCAGAGTCCCTGAATGTATCGTGGATCAGGCCATAATCAAACCAGCTCCCCCAGAGGAGACTGCATTGGCACTGCAGGCAAATGACCATGAGGTCTGCCTGTCCGAGATTCTCTTTGGAAAGTTAGGAGACCCAGGGAATAAATTAAATGGATTTTCTCCAGGTGAGGCTCAGTGAGCCGACCCAGAATTGCGACAGTTAGCACAGGTTGCCAGTCTGAAAGTGAAGCAGAGGGAGTCCCTGACTGCTAGTATTTAAAGGATGAGGAAATGGAGTTCTCCTCACAGACATGAAGGCAAGGAGTGGACAGTAGTTCACCAGTTAGTGGTGCCACAGCGGTACCGGGCAGATATATTAAGAAGGGCCCACGAGACTACAATAAAGGTACATGCCGGTATACAAAAGACTAAAGTCTGCATAAGACAGTAGTTTGACTAGCCAAAGCTCCACATAGATATGGTGGAGTACCACAGGCGTTGCCAAATGTGCCAGGTTCAGGGGAAACCCCAACCTACAGTGAAACCTGCACCTGTAAGTCTTGTACCGGTGTTAGGAGGACCCTCCAGCAGAGGGCTGGTGAATTTTAAGGGACCTCCGCCATGATAAAAGGGGACAGGCAGGCACATGGCTGGCAAAGGTTTTGAAAGAGAAGGGGGAAAAGTGACCAAGAGGGCAGGTTAAAGGAAGTCCAGGAAGAATCCCGGATGACAACCCCTACTGTCCGATCAACCAATCCCGAAAAATGTGAAAAGTTCGACACCATATCCTCCTATGTAAATGCAGACTCTACCAGAGTTGCTAACAGCATTTACAGGAACCTGCAGAGATAAAGGGAGACTTCTAGTGGGCACAGAAACCGTGAGGTTGATGTTTCACCTGGTTGAAGTGTCACAGAAGAGTGCAGTTAAGTCTGCTCAAATGCCTACAGGTCGGAGTATCCCAGAGAACAAAGGGCAGAGTAACAAAGACTCCTCCCCCACTGTCAGAGGAAAAGGAAACTACCCATCCCCAAACGTCAAAAGTCTTTGCATGACTCAGGGATTTCAGGATAGACCCGCCCACTACTACTCTCCTGAGGAAAAAAAAGGGAAAATTAAAAGAGCCAGGGCACCCAGAACAGACCATTTTAAATAAGCTTTAAGATTGGTGAATGAATGGAAATGAATGAGAGAAATGCATGGTTTTTCTTTCTGTATCTTATATTTCTCTCAAACTCTGTAATAAAATGCGCTGTTTTTCTTCAAATGGCATTTCATTCCCCCGGGTGTGCAGGTGTCAGGCAAAGCCCGACCTGCTAAGACTGAGGCACACATTATTTCGCCAAATGAACATTAAAACTTGAAATTGCAAGCCCCTGACTGGAAAGACATTTGCATGATAACAGACAGTGTGGGAACAAGGGACAAAGGGCCATGCCCTGGCTCATTCAACCAACAATGGACATTTGATTACCAGACGTTGAAGGTGGGGGAGCCAGTATTGCAGGTTGACTGCTAAGATAGCAGAATCCACAAACACAGAAGAAATGGTCAGACCAGTTTTAGTCATATAACTAGCTGGCTGTTGAGATTTGAACTTCCAACAAGGGATTTGAATTCATAAAGCTCCTGGTTTGAGAAGACATCTCTCCTGCCTGCTCATCTCTCAGGGAAATGAATCTTGAGAAAATAGGTGAACCTCAGAGAGAAAAGTCTCCGATGTGAACAAAGTTTAAGAATACTGGGCCCCAACGAAAAGCAAGACTACCTACAATCAAGTGAGCTTAAAGCACAGTAAACAAGAAACTCTTCTGAAATTGCCTCAAACCCCTCTACTATATTTTCCTCTCCTCTTTTCTGTCCCTATTTGTATATGTGCATCATGTGTGCATGCTAGCGTGGGCACGTCATACATCTGTAGGCATTAACCGTATTAGAGTTCAAGTTTAAGGTTTAATAAGTTTCATTTTTACTTCTTTAAACTATAGAAAAACCTGGTGTGCTCATTTCTTTGTCTTATAATTGGAAAGCTGTGAACATGGATTCACAAAGGGAAAGCTCAAAACACAGTGTGTTTAAAAAAGAAACCCTGTAACAATAAGACCAGATAAAGACAGCAAAAGACCCCTAGACACATTTCTTACCTGGTCGTAACACTATATAGTGGTACAAATGTGAGGAGAGAGCAATTGATGGGACAGGTAAGATTCCTAACTTTTGACAAATTTGTTAAGATCATTGAACTGTTTTTCTACATTTCAGGCAGGTCCTGGGAGCTAAGCTCCTAATATAACCTCCTCTGCAATCCCTGCCAACTGGGGGCAGAATGACCCCCTGCCTTTCATCAGCCTGGATCAAGGCCCCAAAGCTGCATCCGAGAACCTGGGTGCCAAGTCTGCATCGTTTCCAGCCATTGTAGACCTTTCACAGTGTTTCCCTACTGTTGGCAGCCAGTGTGCACCTCTTCTTTGAGAGGTGTTAACTGCTTTTTAAAGTGGTGTCAACCAAGCCTGATTTCCTATACACCCCCGCTTCCCCCCTCCAACCATTCCACCCGCCCCACCAAACAGGCCTGCAGCTGACCTCTGTGTTCAAGGCAACAAATATGAGTGCTAGGGAACAGAACATTTTCCAACTTTGCACATCCAATATCTGCATTAAGCATTCAAATCAGATATAACACAGTGAAAACACAGTAAAATTCCTTCTAATTTGAATATCATCTTGCCAAATAAACCATTTCATGACTGCTAAATTTGTTCCAAATTAAGGTACATTCTGCATTGCAGCCTGAACCTAGTTACTGGGTTGAAATTCCCAAATTCATTTGATTTGTGACCATTATAGGCAGTAGACAGAATAATTTCATCCCACCAGTCTGAGCTGGATCCAAAATTAAGAACCTAGAGATGCAAGGCAAGTGTATTAACCCAATGTACCATTCAGTCCCCAACTAAAGAGATTTTCATGCTTGCACCCATTTATGCCAGTTAAGGGTCAGCTTACATGAGATAGAAGAAAGTATTACATTATACTATAAATATATAATTTAATTTACTTCATTACAACAGTCGTAAGATTATGGTATTAAACAAAAATTATCCTGATAATCTTATTTTTAAAAATTGCTTGAGAACACCCAGTTTATACTACTATTGAGGAAGGCTATCATAACTCAGTTATGATTGTCTTTCTCATTAAGGAATGGAAAGCAGTTTCCAATAATTTGGCAACTATCAATCAGCTCAGGAACGTTGGCAAGAATCCCTGAAACATTGGAATAAGGAGACCAGTCAGCCCCTTTTAGGCTGATCCAACCTGCAAGCAGGTCATAGCTGATCTGTGCATCAACTCCATTTACCTGCCTTTATTCCATATCCCTTGATACACTTACAAGACAAAAATCTATCGATCTCAGTCTCGAAAATTTCCATGTACCCTGCATCCACAGCATTTTGGGAAAGTTCCACATTTCCAATACCCTTTGTGTCTGCTCACACGCTTCTTTTTTCAGCAAATTCCAGCCTAATAAATTTCTGAAAACCTTTACCGTTCACTGACATCCTTGCATGTTTTTTACATTCCTTTTTAAACTTATTACTCACCTTGCATCACTTTGTTGCTTTGTATAGCCCTCCGGTCATCTGTATCAGGCTTTTCTTTTAGCTTAATACTCTCTCTTACCTAATCTGTTGTGGAGCCTTTGTCTTTTAGGGATATATACTGGCTTTGTACTGCACTAAATACTTCTCCGAAAATAAAACATAAGCTGTACATTTTTGCAAAATATAGAACTCCTCTCATTTTAAAAACACAATTAGGTTTGAGAGGGAAAAGAGCCATTAACCAAGGTTTTAAATTTAAGTAAGGCAAACTTTGAAGGAATGAGAACGACATGAACAAATCCCAAGGAAGTGAAGTGAAATAGTGACACAAAGCCCTAGAAATTTAGGTGTGCCCAATTCTGAGGGCATAAGGGACGAACCCTGTGCCTGAATGCTGAGGCCCAAGGCACACCCAGTAATGAACCTCAGACCTCAATACTATAGAGGTGGTGAGTTAAGGATAGTAACAGCCAGCTCACTAGAAATGTGGGGTGAAGATTGGGCTACTGCAACGGCAGCACTGTCCTTCAGGGAAGTGATTAAAGAGAACTGGGAAGATGGGGCAATTGGGCTGGGAAGAGGGCAATTGAATCAGAAGTAACAATGGTTGGGGAAGGGGCACCCCTGTGTTCTTCAAATGTGGGCTCAGGAGGAGCACTCCTGCCCCTGCCTAACAGGCAGTCTCTTTAAGGATTCATTGTTAGGCTGCACATAGATCTGGCTTGCCCTGAACGCTGCTAGCAGATGCAAAAGGGCCTACAGTTGTTTCAGGCGTGGGCACTGCATGCTGATTATTGAGCGTTACCTAATGTAATTAACATGGGTGTCCTATCTGCCATATAGAAGGCTTAGAAAGCCACTTACCTCCTAGATAACGGGTGCATTGTGGCCATATTTCTAGGACAGAGTACAGGCAAGTGAGAGTGTGGAGAGAGAACGAGTATGTATGTGTATGAGTGCAAGCGAGCGCTCCCGGTGGGTGAGAGAGTGAACTTCTGTCTCAATTCTGCAATTGTATTTTCAAAATGCACATTAGTTAATTCTGTCTTATTTTACAAGAGTGTACAGCTGAAATGTCATTGTCATATACTGGGTAGGAAAGGGAATGGCAATCAAAAGCTGCAGAAATACTATACTTGTTGAGCAATTGTCAAGATCTTTGAAATACACCTTACAAAACATTCAATGGCTGCAGTCACATTTGAACATTTCTTTATAATGTGCTCAGAATACAAAATGTCCCTTTTTGATGGTCAATCCTACTCTTCAATTGCTGCAGTGCTGTGTATGCAAGTTTACAATCTGTCAACAAATTCAAAGGGTCACCCGATGATCAGTGTTCACTGCTGCTAAACTCAGTGCGTAACAGCTACCACTTAATCACAACTTTGCCCACTCTACTGAAATAATGAAAACAGACTCATGAAATGGTGGGATAAAATTTTTTGCAAATCAACTTAATACAAACCTCATTTCTCCATTTAATTTTATTCAGGCTACAGGTTTTCCTTAGTCCAAGTATGATAGATGCACCACAGACTCTACAAAATACAAGTCCCAAACCTAGTCTAATGTAATGTATTCCATATTAATCTCTCCCTAGGAGAGAAAATAGCATTATTTATTCTATCACTGATATTTCTGGTATGAGACAGCTAGGAATGTCACCTTAATAAAACTGTCATCATATTATTTCTTCACCAGAGGGAACAAGAAAATACCTGTGAATTTACTGCTGCTATACCTCAAACTGCCATTTAATTAAATACATTTGCATTTATTGCATGAAATGCGAATACAGAAGGCATACTGTCTAAAATTGAAGTCCAGTAGGTTATATTTGAGGTCATCAATAAAACGTGGAATTTTTCCCCCTCTTTCACTGCTGACTGCATTTCAAGGAACATGTTCTGCCACTGGTTTTGCCACTTACATGCAGATATAAATCCATTTCCTCCTTTTAATAAATGACATTAGGCCAATGTGTTTTCCTAAACAAGAGTGACTATATACTGTCAAGTGTGCAAGATACAATGTTATAGTGTAACTCTGTAAAACTCTATTTCAACCTGGACCTAAACCTAATGGACGTTATAAAAATCACTCAGAAGTGAAGAATGGATTGCAATTATGAACAAGTGTATTATAATGCAGCAATGCATAATATATTGCACAGAATTCAAAATTCACCATACAGCTTGATAACTGTTCCTCTATGTTTCCGGCAACAGATAAGTAGTGCGTTTTAAATGTACTTGAGTGATTTCCGATTCCAAGCCAGCTGTCACATATAAAAGCATTACAAATAATGCTGAGACTGCCAGATGCTATTTTTTATTAACCCTTCTAAATGATGGCAAATGGGAAGGCCAGTAAAATTATCTTGCTCTGGTTATAGTGTACTACCTTCCTTGTTGAAGAGTTCTTTTGCCAGCTGAAATGCACTTGGAATTTGGGCAGAAGTTGCCAATTGAGCGATTAAGTAAATGCAAAACACAAACAACTACAGAATTCAAATTTAGGTGACCATCTCCTGATGCTGCTGCTCTTCACCAGTACATAGGACCTCTCAAAAAGTGATTGCATTAGGATTCAGCAACTGTCTTCACAATGGTTGGGAAAACAGATTCACGACACAGCAATTCAACTCTTTTGCAGCAGTAATTATAGCATTTGTTGGAGGAATCCAGAAGGCAGCACAATCGTAAAATTAGAGGTAGCCCATTCAGGAATGAAATCAGGAGGTACTTTTTCACACAAACATGAGTGGAAACCTGGAATTCTCTCCCTCAAAAGCTGTGGTTGTTGGTCAAGAAATTTTCAAGACGGAGAGTAACACATTTTTATTAGGTAAGGGTATCGTGGGCCAAAGTAGATTACTGGAGTTGAGGTAATCAGCCATGATCTAACTGAATGAGGGAACTGGCTCGAGGGGTTGTATGGCTTACTCCTGTTACTATGTTCCACCCATTGAGTAATTACATCTTGATTAGCCTTGATCAGTATTTGCTTTTAACTTGTTATATGCCAATTGGGATGCAGCTGAATGCTGTATACAGAGTGTGTACTCAGAGTGGAAGAATGAGGAAGATCATACCAAATGTAACTAATCTAATATTCTACTTCATTCACTTATATGCCATGCACTGTAGTAACATGCCATCATAGTGCAGAATTTTGTTAGTGGGTTTGCAATGGACTGCATTTTCAGGACATCGTGACCTCAGTCACATCAAAATGCTCATCGTAATGGTCTGCAAAGTGAAAACAGTAAGTGCCTATGTACTGCTGTTTTACAAATAGACTCAAGTGAAATTATTTGCCTACTAACCCAAAAAGTGACTACTGAAAAAGTGAAGATTTGAAACTTTCTTTGGGAATAGCATAAGGAGACAAGTAATTGTCCACTAACCTCTATCTAGTAACAGGTTTTACTCAAAGAAAGGAGCAATTGGCTATGAAATCTAATGGTCTCTTTTGAAAAGCAAGGCGATCCCCCTGCCTTTTAGTAAAAGTAATGCACAACTGCATATATTGTTAGCATCATTGACTCCTTAAGCAAATAAAACTCAAATTATCTTGGGCAAGAATGGGAAGGAAAAGACATATTTCATGCACTTATGCTGCAAAACCATAAGTGCAATCTTTATCAACAGGTTTATAATTTTGTTATATACAATGCACAGAGAAAATCTCTTCCTTCAAAATGTGCACCCTATGGTTTGCCCTGCAAAATAAGGAAAATCTATTATTCTGGTGTATTGCTCACCATCACCAACGACTTGCATTTAAATAGACCTGGATTTTACAGTCAGTGGTGAAGTGACAGCGCTTACCTCAAAGAAAGCTGTCCACAAAGATCTAGCAATCTCTGACATAGATTTCACCTTTCCTGATGTTCATTTAAATCTGGCACCCAGTCAAGGGGATCTCCAGGTGTCCAGCAACAGTGATGTCATCAAACAGGTAGGCCGCCTATCACATTGAAGTATTCTCACAGACACCAAACCAGTAAGTAAACTGCATGATTATGAACATACAAACATACAAATTAGGAGAAGGAGTAGGCCACTCGGCCCCTCGAGCCTGCTCCACCATTCAATAAGTTCATGGCTGAAATGATTACTCCACATTCCCGCCTACCCCTGATAACCTTTCACTCCCTTATCTACCTCTGCCTTAAAAATATTCAAGGACTCTGCTTCCACTGCCTTTTGAGAAAGAGAGTTCCAAAGACTCACGGCCCTCTGAGAGATAAAAAATCTCCTCATTTCTATCTTAAATGGGCGACCCCTTATTTTTAAACAGTGACCCCTAGTTCTAGATTCTCCCACAAAGGGAAACATCCTTTCCACATCCACCCTGTCAAGACCCCTCAGGATTACCCTTCACTTTTTATAAATTTTACAAAGAGCAAAATAAATGATTGGAATATACACGTTAGGAGCTGAAATATCAAACAAGCCTTTAAAAAAATTTTTTTAAACTTAGAACTTTATCAGAATTGAAAAATTTGCTGTTACACAAATATAAAATTAGTTTTTCAGGGCCAGAGAGGTTTTTCAGCAGTAATTATGACTTAGTACACTGTTAAAAACAGTTACTCCTCATTAACAAGGCATAACTTTATCGGAAGGTTTTGACAGCAATTTCTTCTTCTTTGGCCTCCTTGTCTCAAGAGACAATGGGTAAGTGCCTAGAGGTGGTCAGTGGTTTGTGGAGCAGTGCCTGGAGTGGGTATAAAGGCCAATTCTAGAGTGACAGACTCTTCCACAGGCGCTGCAGATAAAATTGGCTGTCGGGGCTGTTACACAGTTGGCTCTCCCCTTGCACTTCTGTCTTTTTTCCTGCCAACTGCTAAATCTCTTGACTTGCCACTCTTTAGCCCTGCCTTTGACAGCAATATTACTGTGTAAAAGGGGAAGCTCTCAGTAGTTCAGTCATTTTTAATTGACTGCAGTCTGCAGCAACATGAACAGTGTATCCTATGGATAAATGTAAAATTTCTGACAGCAACTTCTGGATTTCTGCGTTTAACTGCACATGTACTGTCTCCAAAAGTGTCTTCCAGGTTCAGAGGGGTAATTACAGTGAAGGCTGACAGTTTTGCCATCATTACTACTGCAAAATTCGAGCCAATGTATCTTTAGTGTAGTAAAATGTCCCAACGCACTTTACAGGAGCTTTATCAAACAAGCCACATAAGGGGACATTAGGACAGTGACCAAAAGCTTGGTGAAAGAGGTTTTAAGGATGATAAAGAGAGAGCAAGAGGCTGAGAGGTTTAGTGAGGGAATTCCAGAGGTTAGGCCCGAGGCTGTTTTCATATTGACGTGTACTAAATGGATGGGTGTTTTGAGTGAAAAGCGGCTTCAACTCAAAGTAACCCAAAGCAATAATTGTCAAAAATGCAACAGCTATATAATTTCATTCAAATTGTCTCCCTCTTTACCAATTGCAGCATTCACACTCACAATTAATAAATAACTGCAAATACAAGCAAATTTAACAGCATTCTGTATGCATTTTCTCCAAGGAATGCAGAAGAAGCAACAGAAAAGATTTGTTTTAAGTGATCAACAGATATTATGCATTTCTTCTGAGTGCCTCTGTTAGGTTCTACACTTTGTTATGGATATCAGAAGCTACGGTATCTATATTGTCAGGAAAACCCCCCACCAGCCAAGACTGAAGCACATATGATTTCGCCATATGAACATTAAAATGTAAAATTGCCAGCCCCTGACTGGAAAGACATTTGCATAGTAACTAACAGTGTTGGAACAATAGGGACCCAGTCATTGCTTCCCCAATACACAGAAGTGGTCAAACCAGTTTTTGCCACATGACTGACTGATGGAGGTTTTGAATTTGATCTTCCAACAGAGGATTTGAACTGAGAAAGCCATGTGCGCCCAGTTGGAACAGAACCTCCTCTCCAGTCTTGCCTGCCTCCATCTCTCTCCCACAGAACTGAATCTTGTGAAAACACGTGAACCTCAAAGAGAGAAAAGTCTCCCACGTGAACAAGGTTTAAGAAGAACACTGGGCCCTGAAGAACAGCAAGACTACCTACAATCAAGTGAGTTTGAAGCACAGTAAACAAGAAACTCTTCTGATATTGCCTCAAACCTCTCTCTACAATATTTTCCTCTGCTCTTTTCTGTCCCTATTTGTATGTGTGTATCACGTGTACATGCTAGCGTGGGTGCATCGTATATCCATAGGCGTTAACCGTGTTAGAGCTTAAGTTTTAATAAAATTTCATCTTTCTTCTTTAAACCTCAGAAAACCTGTGTGAATTGGTTTCCTTGTCTTATAATTGGAAATATGTGAACAAGGATTCACAAAGGGGGAGCTCAAAACACAGTGTGTTCTAAAATAAAACCCTGTTACAATAAGACCAGGTGAAGACAGTATCAGACCCCTAAACACCTTTCTCACCTGGTCGTAACAATATGGACAGGTTAAATGACTTCTAGAGCTAATATTCAATCATTACAGTGATCCTAGAAAGGTTCTTGTCCTCTACTTGTGGAGGAAGAATTAAATACAACTGCTATGTAGTTATAGAGCTCCCAGAAGTGAACAATTTGTGCAAAACTGGCTCTATATAGTTAATCTAACCTTGTCAAGGCTGACTGGGACAATATACTGTAAATACATGATGCTACATAAAATTAAACTTTATTTTTGTATAAATATACATGAAGAAAAATCTATACCAACTAAACAATATCTTTAGGTGACTCTCAAACCTGTAACTGTAAGGTGCAATACACAACCATCAGACCCAAGATAGATTACAAGCTATACGTCACACATTGCAGAGTTTTTCTCCCAGTACAGTTAATTTTTATGCTAATGAGCATGGTAACAGCATGGTCTCTATCCTAACATTGAAATTATTCAAAACAAAGTTTATAAAGTGTCCAGGCATGCATTAGAAAGTCCATTTGTCTAATCATCAGCTTGACTCAGTTGACAGTATTCCTACCTCTGATTCAGAAGTTAGTAGGTTCACGTCTCATTCCAAGATATATATGTACATATTTGAAGAAATACAGGTGCCATCATTCCAACATTTCATAATAAGAAGTATATGAAACGCTTTGGTACATCTCAAAAGATATTGAGATGTTTTGCAGTGGGCTGGACCAATAATACATTAACACTACAAGTAGATGACTAAATTTACCAATTTTGCATTGATACGAATCAGAAACAATTTTGCATAAATAAGAGAACAGTGGTATAATGACATGATCTATAAAACTTCAAAGCGAGTTGCTCGAATAAAAGAGATCTTGGGCCAGCTACATGAGTGGTTTTAAATATGCAACTTCCAACATGAAAGCAATCTTAAAAAATCTGAATACTTACAAGTGTGTCTAGCCAGGGAATAATTGGACCCTCCACTTGTCAGTCCAAAGCCCTCTGGGACCTGATTTGTGTTCCGAGTCCGAGTTGGCAGCTTTGGAGGTTCAATCTCAGCACCAAATTCTGCTCCAATGACACCCAGAAGGACAATGGCTGTAGCCTGTTTACGGCGTTCCTCGTAAGATGACGATGATTTCTTCATATGTACAAGGAAACCTGTCAAACAGCCTAAAATACAAACCAAAGAAAGTCAGTAAAGAAAGAAAAGAACGACTTGCATTTACAGAACGCTTTTCATGACCGCCAGATGTCTCAAAGTCTTTTAAAGCCAATGGAGTACTTTTGAAGTGTAGTCGCTGTTGTCAATTTGCACAAACAAACAGCAATGTGATAATGGCCTGACAATCTGTTTTTTGCAATGTTGATTGAGGGATAAGTATTGGCCAGGACACCAGAGATAAGTCCCCTGCGCATCTTCAAAATAGTGCTATGGGATCTTTTAAATCCATCTGAGCAAACAAATGGGACACGGTTTAACGATTCACCTGAAAGATCGCCTCCAACAGGGCAGCACTCCCTCAGTACTGTATTGGAGTATCAGCCTTGATTTTTGTGCTCAAGCCCTGGAGTGGGACTTGAACGGGGAACCTAGTGATTCAGACATGAGAGTGCGACCAACTGAACTACGGCTGACAATTTATCAAGATGGCTCCTCAGAGGAGTGCAGTCAGAACCAAGTTTGTGGCACCACAGTTGGCTTAGCTGCACAGGAGTGCAAGAGCAGTAGTGATGGGGGATTCGTTAGTTAGGAGAACAGATAGGCATTGCTGCGGCAATTGCCCCTAGTGTACGTAGGTCATAGGAGAATTGAGGGAAGGTGGGGATGTGAGAGGTAAATGGGATTAATGTAGGGTTAATATAAATGGGTGGTTGATGGTCGGCACAGACTCGGTGGGCCAAAGGGCCTGTTTCAGTGCTGTATGACTATGAATCTATGAATACATGTGGCAAATATCCCCAGTGTAAAATGTGCAGTAATTCCCTTAAAGGAGAAGTTCCACTTTCAGGTGTTCTTCCTTTTGAGGGGCTATTTTTTCTCCGAGTTACATTGGAGCATTCTCCAGTGACACTCTTTCAGACAACAAATATTCCTGGAGAGGGACAGAGGGACGTATGCAAAGATTGACAAATAATTGTGATTGACCGTAAACATTCTTTTCTTTATTAGTATCTACTGATTTTTTGGAAGTTATTTTTAAACAGTGACCCCCTAATGACAAAAGAGAACTATTCAATGATCAAAGCAGGCAAGGTTAAGGGTCATCCCTATCAATGCTATTTGAGCTCCTACACACAACTGTGCTAAGCAGCACCAGCACTCACTATCTACACAATGCTACTGTAAAAAGGAAACATGGATAAATAACAATTCTTTGTAACTTATTTATAAAAGGGCTCTGCTTTGCTCTGATTGGGCCCAGCATTTCAACATAGCTCTATTAACTTCCTGAGCCTGAAAGGGGAATTGAGTCCTGAAATGAGAAGGAAGTCAGAGTCATGAAGGCACAGGAGGCGGCCATTCGGCCCATCGAGTCTATGCCAGTTCTGAGAGATCCATTCCCCAGCTTATCCCCATATCCCGACAAGTTTATTTCCCTCAAGTGCCCATCCAATTTCCTTTTGAAATCATTCATCACCTCCCGTTCCACTACCCTCATAGACAGCGAGTTTCAGCTCATTAACAGTCGCTACGTAAAAAAGTTCTTCCTCTGCATCTCTTACCAAAAACCTTAAATCTGTGTCCCCTATTCTTTGTATGGTCTGCTAATGGGAACAGTTTTATTTATCTACCTTATCTAAACCTGTCATAATCTTGTATACCTCTATCAAATCTCTCCTCAATCTCTTTTGCTACTTTCTTGACAAAGAACCTTCAGCCTCATTCATATAATCTAAGGGTGTTGCTCATTTCTTCCCAAATGTAATAGCAGAGCATCACCTTTACCAATATAAAATGCCAGTATCTGCACATTCATATTCTTAACTATGCTTACTAGTTGAAGTATCTAGTTAGCACCCCAGCTAAAACTGTAATTGTGCCAATAATGTAAAAATTGACATTGTAATTCTTTTTGACAACAAGCAGAGTAGTATAGAACCTACTTCGTCAAGGCTGCTACTTTGCACTTGAGGAATAGACAATTTGTATTTACATATGTAAGAAATGGCTGTCTAATAACCTCATAAAACCTTAAGAAATCAATTACATCTGAAAGAAATAGCTCTCTCTCTCTCTCTCTCATTAAGAAAGATTCTATAGCTGGCAGTTAAGACAGCATAGGACTGTTATTTCTGCCAAATACATGAATAATTTAATAATTTCAGAACATGACGGGCGCCCCATTTTACTTTTAGTTATTTTTTCTTTTTTATTCTTTTTTACATTTTTTACAATTTTTTAAAAATGTTTATTTCATTTCATCTTAGTTTGTTCAGTTTGCTTACCCACTGTTTTTTTTCATGTTTGTACTTGCTGCTGTTCAATCTTCAGTCCATTAACACCCTATCCGTACTAATGCATTGTCTTTCAACACACCATTAACATATTGTTTGCCTTTGCTCCATGACCTTTTGGTCAGCTATGTGGCCTTATCCAATCTACACCTTCTCCTTTGTTATCTCTTGCCCCACCCCCGCCTCACTTGCTTATAACCTTTGACATTTCTAATATTTGCTAGTTCCGAAGAAGGGTCACTGACCCGAAACGTTAATTCTGCTTCTCTTCCCACAGATGCTGCCAGACCTGCTGAGTAGTTCCAGCATTTCTTGTTTTTATTTCAGATTTCCAGCATCCACAGTATTTTGCTTTTATCATATTTAAATTGCTGCTTAATAAACTACTTTAAAACCGGCTGCCTTTGCTGACAACGCAACCACTAGGTGGTGCAGTACTTGCACATGTGCAAATGCAGGCTCTTCAACTGGAACATTAATGTCTGCGATGTTCAGGCACCTGCCAGGATTAAAGATGGCGCTGCTCAATTTATCACAGGAAATGCTTATGGCTAGATCATTCTAGCAAACTAACCTTATATTAAATAGGATGGAAGCCGAGTAATATGCTATGTAATTATAGGATACTAACTGTAATCCTCAGATCCATTTAATATTCCAGTAATCCTATTAAATACAAAAGGAATTTTATGCTTGAATTTCCATTGGAAGATAGTGAATTGTCACCCCAATTGATTAAAAGGGCAAAAGTTAAACCTGCAGTGGGAAAAAAATTGGTGCAGTTTCTGTGTATGTGAATGGTTTGTGGAATTCCTGATTTGTCAATGACAGCATTTCTTTGTTTTAAGATTTGATTAAAGCAAAAATTCTAAGTTGCATGAAAGTCTGAAAGTGTGTATGCGAGTCTGTTTACTTCCATTTAAGTTTGCGCACCCAGAATTAGAAAAATAAAAAAAAGTGAATTACATTTAAAATTAAAGGTGCTGGTGTGGGGTTTCATGTTTATTTTGAAATTTAGTTTTGCAACTGTGAAAAGGCACAGAACAGTTTGTTTTCTAAGAGATAAGCTTCAGCCTTGAAGATGTCTGGCAGAAATCCAATTTGAAGTTTTTAAAACACTTTGCTTCAATTGGACTAGTATTTAAAAAAACTGCTATTGATTTTTTTTTGGCAGTTTAAATTAAAGACAGGTCTTAATGACTGTTTTTCCAAAGGAGGTTAAGTAGCAAACATCAGAAATTGAAAATGTCCCCTTCACTACTGTTAAAGGGCTGCAAGGTTGCATTGCTGTCTTTAACTCTTTGCTTTAGGAATGTTGAAGGTTTTATTTAACTGTGAGAACACAGCTTTTTCTTTAGTTTTATCTTGTTTATCTAGTCATTTGGAAAGTTACCTGAAGAACAAGGGAAGAAAAGTGACGTAATTCGTAAGGGTTAAAAAAAATTGTGCAAGTTTAAAAAGAATTCCAAGAATCGCGAAGACATTTTAAAATGGTGTTTGGTTCAACTTCGATTGAAATAAAGTTACGTAAAGTGACGCAATTGTGTGAATCTGAGAATATTTTGCTCCGGCCCCTCGAAAACAAGCAGAGAAGTTAACCCTTTCTGCTGATGGCTTTTTTCCCCCCATTTTATTCACCACACAACTTTTGTACTGCTGAGTGTAAATTTATATATTGGACATTATTAAATTTTTAGTTTCTAAATTGACATAATTAAACAAATTAACCTATTGGGCTTTGGGACAGAGCCACAATGAATTCTTTGTGTTTTTTTTCTAAACAGGTCACAAAGGTTTCCAGGGCCACATGAATACTAATGCCATAGCAAGAGATCTAGCAGTTTTAAAAAAAAAGAATTTAAGAACTTATCTGCAGCCATCAAATTTGCACTAAAGCTTTGCCTTTCAAAGACTTGACCTTAACACATTCAGGCTGTTGGTTATCATCCAAGACAAAATGCTTGAGAAGGAGAGATCTGGAAGTTACCTCCAAACCAGTTGCAAGCACTTCTGTCTTTCATGTAAAACACCATGCAAAACCACCAAGCCTGGGCATAATTATCTTTGAGATTTGACTAGACAAAATAAATTGATAAGTGTAGATATTTCAAGCACTCAAAGGGAAAATTTACCTGAAATTTATAGGGATAATCAAATTCTCATTCAACAAAAAAAAACTGATGGAAAAACAGTCTAGGTGGTTCCTGAGCGTCAAAAAAAGGTTTCTTTGGGGGAGAAACAAATTTGTAATAATTGTGAAATGATAAAACTTCAGGCACAAGACAAACAAAATGTATTAATGCCTGGAATCAAGAAGGAATGTTTTAAAGATATTAAGAGATGTATTAGATTGTAAAGTTCCTCCAGGGCTTATGAATGAGAGAGAATGGTAACTAATGGGATGTGTAAAACTGGATGAGGGGAAGTGATTGAGGTTAAGAGATAGAGACAGAAAAAGTTACACTACCAAATGGAAAATATTCAATGGACCATTTTCGTAAGAGTTAGGGAAGTGTAATTAAGGATTGTAATCAATAACTTTCTCTTGGAGATGTCTGTGTCCTTGCCAATTAACTTTTTAAGAAAACTGTATTTGATAGTCTGGCCACTACCTGAGACATTGGGACCATGCAGTGGGAGATAAGTAAAGGTCTTCAGACAGACATAATCGCAACCCCCCCACCCCCAAGCTGATCTTTTAATTAAGATCACCTGAAAGTCAAAGAATGGCTTGTATCGGATGGAACATGTAGCATGATGTCGGGATACCAACGTGAGTGTGCAGATGTGTTTTGTTTTGCATGAAGAAACTAATGTGCAAAAATGCATGGTGAAGCTACACTAACAAGTCTCAGACATGCTCAGCTACTTGACAAGACAGCATGAAATGGTTATTGTGGCCAGTACAGTGAGAGAACATTTTTAATCATCAGGCATTGACACATACTCGATAGAGAAACTGACTTCCACATAATCAGGATAGAATGCTACCTGTCAGAGGGAGTAAAATTATTGAGCACTTAATGTAAAGAGGGATATGGAATTGAGAGCTAGGTCTAGTATTTAGTAGATATAGGTAAAAGGAGAGCTGGAGAATCTTTTAAGTCCATGCATGATCTTTTGTCTGAACTATATATATTTATGACATGCCAATAATTTAGAATTGACTTAGGTGATCTGCAGGTGGGGAGCACCAGTCTAAGTTGATTGTGATCACATTTTACTGGAAAAGTTTTTACATTTATTCTAGGTGGCAGCTTAGAAATAGCTAGGTTAGTCAGGGGCCAATTGTGAGAAGTCAATTTTTTCTTCTCAAGATGGGGAGATCTGTAAGAAATGGCTGTCTAATAACCTTAAAAAACCTTAAGAAATGAACTGCACCTTTGGAAATACCGCTCTCTCTCTCTCATCAAGAAGGATTCTATAGCAGGCAGCTAGGACAGCATTGGCCTGTTATCTCTGCTAAGGACATGACTCGAGCTCAGTTTCCCAAACAAGACATTCCCGATAAGATGGGGCCTCGTACCCACTCTAGACAAGTGTCTGGTAGAAGTTTACAAATGATACCAAGCATGAGATAAGATGAAAAGTGACTTTGTGGGGGCAGAGTGATGGGCAGGGGAGGGGTTTATGTTGAGTATCTGTCCCTTGATGATTGGGCAATTGGAATCGAACAGATGATTAGCATGGTACACTCGCCAGCCACCAGAAATAAAGTATATAAACAGGTGCTCAGGAGGGAAATAGTTAGTCTTTTTCGGACAAAAGGAAAGCTTCCCGAAGCTCGGCTTCGGCCTAACACTTTAGTTCGCTCAAGCTGACTGAGGACCCAAGAGACCGCCAACACCTTGCCTGCCTTATCTGTCAGGGAGACTGTCACCACTGTTTTGCCCCACTGTATGATCTGGGATCAGTGGCTGGAATTTTACAGTGGGCAGGGAGGGACCCGTCCACTGCCCGAAAAATCGATCCGGACTGGATTTTATGCTCCCCAGGCCCTTAATTGATCTTGGGTGGGATTTCCACCTCACTGAGGCAGGAAGCCCCGCCTAATGGAGCTGCCAGCCAATTAGGCCGACAGCTATTAGTCCCAGCAGCCCCATAGGGAGCGCTGGCCACTGCTGGGATTATACCTAGTTGGAGATGACAGAAAAAAGGTAAGTTTTTAGGGCCTTGCCAGGGACAATCAGTCGGGCCCCGGCGAGGTAAGGTGGGGCGGGGGGGGGGTGGGTGCGTGTTGTGCATTGGGGGCGGCCTTCCATAGGGCATAGGGTGCCCGATCAGGAGGCCCCCCCAGCCTACCGGAAGGCTGCCTAGTTTTATCAGGCGTGTTTTCTGAGGCCTCAGCTGCCTGTCAGCCAAATGTAAAAATACCTGTGGCAGCGGGCGGAGGTCCTTAAGTGGCAGATAACTGGACAGTTAAGGGCCTTGATTGGTCTGGGGTGGGCGGGCTGCTTCCCGCCTCTGCTGCCCCGCGTAAATTGGCAGCAGAGGTGGGAGCAGGTTGGGAAGGGCCCCTCCTAGCCTCCCACTCCATTTTACACTTCTCCCCGCCACCCTCCCCAACCACTAGCCCACTCTTTTGGGGGGCGTAAAATTCCGGCCAATAATCCATTCAACCTGTTACAGCTCGTATGTCTTTTCTATTTAGCTTATGCATAATCATATTTAAACTGCTACTTCTTAATAAGCTACTTTAAAACCATCTATGACTTAGATCCCTCTCCTTTGGGTATCTGTGACTCTCGGACCTAAATCTTACAGATAGCGTTATCTAACGTAGAAAATCATCCCAAGGTACAAACAGAATACAGGTGCAGATCCAACCACTTGCACCTCATTTCTAATTCATGCCTTCCAACAACAAATGCAACATCACAGCAATTTTTGAGTACCCAAGGTACGAGGATAAATTGAACATACATTTCAAGAAATAGGTTTCTTCAACTGGATTTCCTAAAACCATTAAGCCCTCTAATGCAGACCTTTTTAAAGCTAATAGCTTAGAAGTTGCTGCAGTGAAATTACTAGGTGAATGCTCAACACTTTCGTATGACACTCTGGTATTTTAGCAAAAGCATTAATCTTGCATTAAAATAATGGAAAAATGCATGTAATATGAATGTGTTAAGTGCTTTCTAATAGTGCTAACAATCATTTTCAGGCTTATATCATATCATGGGGCCCACAACTCACTCACAATGTTTGACAAGTATTTTGACAAATTATGAGCACTAAAGGTACTGAATTGATAGGAAAATGTCATGTCATGTTGACAATACCTTTTTAACAATAGCCCAAATCTTCCATCTTAGAGGAAGCCTTGAGAAGATATGCAAGGATATTAGATATATATGGTATATCATGTACATTTACACTGTGTTCCTCTGAAAATGCTACAGCCTGATATTTGTACAAAGCAAGGAAAGGATTAAATACATGCTTTCTTCAGACTGTTGAGTAGTCCTGTTTATCAGAGTTTGAACCTGCAGCCTTATTAATGAGAAATCAAAATCTAGATTGTCCTGCATGACCAAAAGTCACAAACATCTCAATGTGCTTCATCTCCAAAAGATGCCATTGATACAGTCCATGTCAATATTTTCTATTTCCTTTTTCACCTATTTACTTCCTTCCCTCCTTCGTACTTCTCTTTAGCCTGCAAACAATAAGTGTTCGTAAGGGTGGAACTTCTGACTGCATATCAATCTATCTCAAGATCTAGTAACTAATGGCAGTTTAACACTGAGAATGTGCCATCAGAAGCAAGTATGTGGTACTCTTACACATTAATATATTACCATTGAACAAAAGATGGAGATGAAATTCATAAGGGTCTTCAGAGTTGCTTACAGACAGTGCAAAACACAGGTTCCCAAGCTACTGGCCCTGCAACTGGCATTGTAGGAACCATTAGAATATTGAAAAAATGTAATTGGAAAGGAATAGTCAGGGGTAACAGAACTCTACTTGTCACCCTTCTGGGTCCTGTCATTGACATTAAGATGCAACAATGGGTGCCTGCTTTACTGCAGCCTGTTTTTCTCCATCAGGAAGTGCACCTCACCAAAAACTTGGCTGACGCTGAGAAATCAATAAATGAAACAATGTCATATTCACACGATCACATACAACGCTGACACCCAAATGCACTGCCAATGGAGTAACCTAAACATAGAATCATAGTCAATACAGCACATGAGGCCATTCGGCCCTTTATGCCTGGGTTGACCCTTTGGAACAGCTATCCAGTTAATCCTACACCCCTGCTCTTTCCCCATAGCCCTGCAAGATTTCCATCTTCAAGAATTTATCCAATTCTCTTTTGAAGATTCCTATTCAATCTATTTCTACCACCTTTTCAGACAACGCATTTTAGATCATAACAACTCACTCAATAACTTTTTTTCTCCCCATCTCACCTCTGCTTCTTTTGCCAATTGCCTTAAAATCTGTGTCCTCTGGTTACTGACCCTCCTACTACCGGACACAGTTTCTCCTTTTTCCAGTAAAACTCATGATTGTGAACACCTCAAATCTCCTCTTAACCATCTCTGCTCAAAGGAGAACCACTCCAGATTCTTAAGTCACAACAGAGTTAAAAGGGGTTTGAAGAATAAAGGCCTGCAATATTATCCTGGGATTTTTTTGAGAGAAGAACGTCCCCAATGAATATCTTCCCCTTAGGTCACAACAGCAATTTTTTAAAAGGCTATATTTAAATCAAAAAAAGTTTTAAAATCTAACAAGTTGAGATACCTGCATTTCAAATACATATTCTGTTTAAACCTTTTTTGATCAAATTTGTTCTCTCCTGAGGATGACTATTGCATGGAGTTTGTTTTCCAAATGCCCCTTATTCAAGCAAGAACTTTAACACCAAGTGTCAACAAGTTGGGAGAGGGTGGGGGATGCTTTACAACTAAGCATAATCGAAACACATACACACACATCAGATGGCTTATTGAAGAGCCAACAAGAGTGGTAACCACAGATAATTTTCCCTCCCTGGAGCTGGTATAGACTCGGTGAGCTGAATGGCCTCCTTCTGTGCCATAAGTAATTCTATGACTCTAATACAGAGACAGTGTGGCAGATTATAGTGGCCCCAACTATTACCCTGGCAGAGATTGGCTAACTCAGCATAGACCAGGTGTCAAATCAGGACTTTCCTGGTGCACACTGATTAGTAAGTTTATCCAATCAGGAAGCCACAATCTTGTAGCATTTATAAAGTTATGCACAGAAACATGTTATTCACCACTGAGTGAAGAGAAGATGAGCAATAGGGACCAGGTTTGAATTTCAGACTGTGCTCAATTAGCTGCTCTCAGCTGGGCTGCAGTAACTATGATTCAGAGCATAGGAAGATCAGCTAGGTTTCCTGTTTCTGATCTTCATCTTGCATTCCCTACTGAAATGTGCACATCTAGTGAAAACAGTACTGAGCTTGTCTGTGATGCTTCTGAAAGTCCAATAACCTGCAGAAACTCTGCCTGGGCTCACAAATAAAGAATTGGCACTTGGGTGAGGTTCGGGAAGAGGAGCATCGATGGTTCATTGAAATATATCTCCGTTAATGTTTTCAGTGAAGGGAGGAAGAAATTTTGAGGGGAAGGGGTTAAAGCAAAATAAAATTTGCAGTATGATTGCAGCCAGAACTACGAACATCATAATACTTTTCATTGGATTGCCAATTGATTCCATCCATTTAACATACAAATAGACTGTCAGACCATGCATGCTGGTTTTTATGAAGTGAACTCCAAAACTTTGCAACTTAATAATGAACAACAACTGCTTGCATTTACATAGCACATTTAACACTGAAACATTCCAAGGCACCTCACAGAGCATAATCGGATAAAAATTAACACTGAGCCTGAGAAATATCAGGAAAGGTGACTAAAAGTTTGAGAAAAGAGCAAAGTTTCAAGGAGTACCTTAAAAGGAGAGAGAGAGAGATGAAGGTTGAGGGATGGAATTCCAAAGCTGGGGCCTAGATGGCTGAAGGCACGACTGCCAATGAGGGAGCATGGAAGTGGTGGGTACACAAGAAGTAAAACTTGGAGGATTGCAGAGTTCTTATAGAGTTGTAGGGCTGAAGGAGATTACAGAAATAGGGAGAGGCGAGGCCTCAGATGGATTAAAACACGAGGATGAGAGTCGAGTTGCTGGTGGACTGGGAGCCAATGTAGGTCAGCGAGCAGGGTTGATGGGTTGTTGAGACATTGTGCAAGTTAGGATACAGGCAGTAGATTTGTTGTCAACTTTATGGAAGGTGGAAGATGGGAGACTGATGAGGAAAACATTGGACTAGCTGAATCGGGAGGTAATCAAAGCCTGGATGAGCAGCAAGTGGGCTGAGGTTGGGGCGGAGCGGAATCGGGCAATATTATAGAGGAGAAAGTAGGCAGTCTTCATGATGGAAAGGATGTGGGGTTGGAAGCTTATTCTCAGTGTCCACCGGCTTTTATTGGGTGGGGAGGGAAAAGAGTAAAAAGGATGAAGAAGGGAGAATCAGTCAAAGAGACTCACTCCTGAGTACTATCCAACATTCCTGTTGGAAATACAAGTTTGTGAATGTTGGATAAGTGCATTCTGTCTCGTTGACACTGTGCACCCCAAAGATGAATTGCCTGCCAACACTCACCCTTGAAGAATGGTAACTTTGGGGCAAGTGGATGATTGCTGTATTTCGTACAAGGGATACTGCAGTCTCCCATGTGTCTCTCAGACCACGTATTGACTCTGGGCTACATGCACTTCCCATTTCTTCATGAGCCATGAATTCTAACTTGCACACCTTTACAACCTTCCCAAATGTGCTCTACAATGCTTGCTGAGTATGACAATAGAACCCGAGTGGGAATAATTAAGAGCGCACTGATAACAACTGGTTTGCTCTTCAGGTATAAAAGAGATTTAAAGGAGAAAGTTGAACGTGAAAGCATTAAGACTCCTTCCAACTGCTCATTGTATACTTATGGATCCCCTAGAAAAGCACTCTAACCGTGCTTTAATGATTGCCAGCTATAGGCTAGTATCAAATACATGACTTGCGTTAGCTTAAAATACAGTTGATGCTGTGATTGTTGATTTAAAATTACAAATATCTGCATCAATGAAACAATACAATATCCTGTTTCCTCATCAATCAAATCTGAATTCTATTATGTTTGTCTGGTAACATGTAAATGGTATGAGTTATGCAGACTAAAAGTATATTAACTTCTCTAAGATACAGTGTTTAATTGAATGTTGAAGGAAGCCATTTGTATTCTGAAGTGTAATATTATTGAGCATTGTCCATTAACTCAGGAGCTCTAATATCAGCATCCAAAAGCAATTTCAGATGCTAATCAGATAGTGAGTCACTATTTGCTCTTACTGGGATATGAAACATTTCAGATTTTCTAAGATGAATAGCTCCAACCCCCTAACATGTTCAAAACTGCAAGGTTCTTCAAAGTAACTTGAATTTAAGCTTTAATCAGCTGGGAGATTCTGACATGAAGCTTGTGTCATGCGCATGCTTTAATTCAAATTGACACCAATGGCCAAAAGATATTGAGGTTAAATATGAGTAGGATTTCCCAATCCAGAATCTATTGTCCAAAGATATTTTTTGAATAATGCAGTAAATAAACTAGGGACTTGGTTCATAATATATGGAATATATGCACTTGACAGCATTGTTATTTATAATTCCACTGAACTATAAATAAATATTTAACTGCTTCTAGCCTGTAAAACTATAGCCCGTGATTAATATTCAATATCGAAAGAAAACTCATATGGTGTTGTACAAAGTTACTTTATTCCAGTAACCAAGTACAGTGATTATTAATTCTCAGAACTGCATATCTTTGCAAGGTTAGAGACAAGGCCTGCTTAAGAAAGTGATGTGAAATTGTTGAAAAACAAATACTTTATAAAATAAACCAAATTCTAATAATTCTTATGAACCGTATTATAGAGATTATAGGGATATAGGGATGCTGTGCAAACAGCAGAGCAGAAAACATTTTTTACAATATACAAAAGAAGGCACACTTACTCAACAATCATTTTTCCACTGCACCTCTACAGGTTAATCAATGTAAAGTGCCACTGTACAAAGCTGAAGTTTGTTCCTTATAGAAATTTAATTCAGAAACTTCACCCATACAAAATGTGAAATTTCATCTTTAAATTTTGTGAAAGAAAAAAATCACCTGACATTGCTACCCCCATTCTTTTGAAATATTATTTTCCCTATGACCTTGTTGTATAGAACGTGCAGTGTTCAATGACCCATTATTTCTCGTTAAAACAAATGTGGACACAGCCAGTTGGGCCAAAAAAATATACAAAAGCCTACAACTTACAGAATGACTGAGCACAGCCAGCCTCACTTTGATTGTTCTGTCAGCTGACCTCTGCAGAAGCAATGGTTAGGTGATCCTGTGCTCCTTAGCTGACAAATGAATGATCCAAGCTCCTTATATTTTCTACTGCTGCAGCCTTTCGCCCAGGTGCTTGGACAGTGAGCCAGCATGACATCTCAGATCAAGATGAATTGGTGCAAACTCCAAGCCAAGATTGTTTTATAGCATTTAATTTAGTTTCTTCCCCTGCTTGGATGAGCACAGTCTGGTTATGGATTTCTATTCTAATGTACTGGAGCAGGCCTGAAAGGAGCCAATGAAGCAGATGCTAGAGTGGAGAGGCAGGAATACCGATCAATAGGCAAGGCCCTGACCTCAGCGCTCTCAGCCCTAGAAATGGCCACTACACTTTGGAGGAAAAAGTAAAGCCATGTGTGTTCATTCCAGTCAGAAATAATCCACAAGGAACAGAGGAAGAACTGCTTTACATTTATTTGATGATTTCTACTTATTTTTAAAAATACATAGAATATGCATTCATTTTTGCTTCAAGATTGCACATTTTGTTTGATTAAGCAACACAGCTATTGATAAATCAATCATGTGGATGGTTAGATTAAAAGATAATATTTAAATACATTATACGATCTGCTGTAGAAACCAATCAATCCAAATAATTTGAGGTGTATTACAGGAGATAGCAGCAACCTTATAAAAATATAGGTGCAATCTGGAGTTTACATGAATTTGGTAAATCATTTCTTTTGTTTTGCAATATTCTGCTGTAAAGTTATGATATTCAGCAGCCAACATGGCAAAAAAAGTACCCAGCCACATCAACACTCAAAAATCCTTTCCTACATTCACAGATCAATCAGATAGAAGTTTAAGGGCCCAAACACTGGACAAGTCACATGACATCAATCAATATAAAGGGCTGGATCTTGTGCTGGAGCCGGAGCTCCCAGTGCCGGGCCAAAAAGAAAGGGGAAAACCCACCTTAGCCTTTTCGCTCCCCCACCCAAGAACGATCCTCTAGACTTTTAACTTCTAAATGTCCTGCACTGCGATCCCCATCCCTTTAAAGATGGGGATCCCGCCTCCAAGAGCTGCTGGCCAGAGGGCCAGCAGCTCAGCAGTATCGGCAGTGCCACTGGCAGCGGTGGCCATTGCTGGTACTGCAGAGGCCTCGGACCTGGGCCCATCGCTGGAACCTGGACCAGAGGTAGGTGAGACAGGGTCGCTGGCGCCAATCCATAAGGTCCCGGTGAGAGGGGGCTGGGGATTGGTTGTGTAGTCCAGAGAGAGGGGGGTTCCAGGAGGGTAAAGTGGTTCCCGGTGGGGGTCTTCCATGGGCCACAAATTGTCCACGAAGGAGGGAATTCCCCACACCCAAGCCGCAGAGAGGATGCCTTGTGTTAAAAGGCAGCCTCCGCCACAGGGCGGAGGCCCCCCCCGTGCTGCTGATAAGATCCCAGCGGTGGCGGGAAGAGGCCCTTAATAGGCCAGTTAAGGGCCTCAATTGGCCTCAAGGCGGGAAGGCCGTCGGCCTATCCCGCCCCCAGAAAGATTGCTTGGCAGTGGGCCTTCCACCCACCCCACCACTCGCCGTGACACTCCATGCCCCCCCCCCCGCCTGCAATCTTTCCTCTGGGGGCCATGCAAAATCCTGGCCAAAAGCACATTGTGTAGAGTTTAATGCAAACAAAAAAAGCAGTTTAATAGAACAGTTATAGAAAATTATACATGGAAAACAGTTAAATATAATGAAAACCTGCGTGCATACATGGATTATACCGTCCATTTTTTCAATTGACCGTAAGATTTATCTGTGAAAAAACAGGTATTTTTAAATCAGGATCAACTAAAAGTGAAAAATTCTCCTCTCCAGTTTTACCTGCATAAATAGCTTCTTTCATGGAGATCTCTTGAAACACATTCTGATTTAATTTTATTCTACTTTAGATTAGGATTACTACTTGGGATTTATTACTACTAGGGAACTTTTCATGAATTGAAGATGATATTAAAATTATACAAAACATATACATTTTTGAATGCAAGACAAGCAAAGATAGATAGAGCAAAACAACAAATTACACGGTACGGTAATAGATTTTTAAAAATTAATTCTTCTGTGCCCATTCATTAAAAACGTTTAATTAGCTTTCAAGTTTTTACAACAATTAAAGCTGTAACTATTCCTTTGTTTAGAAAAGAAATTACAAAAAAGTCTTCCTCTCCTGCTTTTCTGAACAATCTGATGTATTGCCAAGACACAATTTTACAAGCACCAAATATCCTCTGCCACCATGTCCAAGCATCAATTATTCACAGCAAAGAGTGGCACCATTGTCGCTGGGTCAATATCGTGTAACTCCTGACCTAACAGTATTGTGGGAGTACCTTCACTGAAGGACTGAAGCAATTCAATAAGGTCCACCACCACCTTATTAAGGGCGATAGGATGGGTAATAAATGATGACCTATTCCTGCAAATGAAAGAAAACAAGCTTCTCAAAAGTAGGCAGCATTGTAGCTGAGCCTAATCCCACCCATAACCAATGATTGCAGAAAAAAGGGAGAAAATAATCAAAAAATATTTTAAAACTGCAGTTCTCTCATGCCTTATGATGTTAATAGCATGAGTACATAAATCTCGTTCAGATAGTGATTCACATCAAGCATCTTAACCAATAATTGCAATAGTTATTTTAAAATATAGAATATATATATATATATAATGTATAAAAACTGAATTTATACTTGTAATAAATAGTTGATTGATTGCAATTAATAATATACGGTCACATTCAATTAAAATTCTAGATAGCCTTTTACTTATCTTCTTTAAAAATATTTAAGTTAGTGAAAGACTGTCCACTGCAGATGGAGCTTTCATAAATTTATATTGTTTCAAGTATTGTCACCTACTATCTCAATTATGGTGAACTTCATATAAATAGAAGGTAATATGATCTGTAAAAGAAATGTTGAACTGATTTTGAACAGATTATTGTTATAACTGTGATTTCTTTCTGTAAGCAATAACGCTCCATTTAATCATAGTACAGGTGACATACAGATCTATTTTCTTGACAAGACTGTTGATCACCCTATCGCAGCAAGAAAATTAATAACCTGAAATAACCATTTCAATGCTGAATTTCATTTCACAATTTCTGTTTCTGAAACAGCATTTTATATCACAATTTCAGTTTAAAAAAAATCTAGATTTGTGTCTCAGTTATTAAATAGAATCTGGGAGAGCGGAGGTGAAACAATATCAGAAGACAGACTATCAAGCTACATGCTCTTTTCCTGGTCATTGCTGAACTATCACTACTGTTAGTGGAAAAAAAGGGGTTTACAACAGAGGAAATTAAAATCAGAAATAAAACAGAAAACACACAGGTAAGTCAGTATTGAAAAGGAAAATCTGAATGAAGTGTCCTTCCAAAATTTGTTCAAATGCTGACTAACATGCTGTATTTCCAGTACTTTCTGTTAATCCACATTTCTAGCATTTGTGCTCTTGCGAAAATAGAACTGTTGCTAATCTACTATAAAATGCAGTGTATTGGTTGTACTCTTGGCTTTGATGGTAAAGGTCTCATGGGTGCAAAAGTAACATCACTTTGCAATAAAATGATGATGCAACTTATCCTGACTTTACAGTACTCGTAGATAAAATTCTACTTAAGAGTTAAATGAATCATTTTGAGAAAAGTGTACAGAAAGTATGAGACAGATTTTCTCATATACAGTTACACAAGCCTATAAACAACAGAATGGAATCCTAGTCATCTTTGTAACTCAAACTGAGGTAACTCCACTTGCATGGTTTCCAACAACTAACCTGAGCATTTCAACATAATGGGCCCGATTTTAACTCTGTGCAAGTGGGTGGGTTTTGAATGAATTAAAATCTTGCTTAATACCAAATGTGGCCCTTCCAAAGAAGCTGGAAGCTATGGGAGCACATGGCCAAATATTGGATTTTAGCCAAGATGTGTACTGGAATTGCAAGATCCATGAAAGGGACAAAGATTCACTGCAAGTATCTCTTTCGGAAAAGGGGTGCGACAAAGTTGTTCACTGCTGTTCATCCTGTTTGATCGCTTCATTTTGCTTGCCATCATAAGGTTCAGATCTGCAGTGTCTGTTCGAAACATTTTTGAAAATATTGTGACGCTTTACTGCAGACAAGATTATGTTGCTTGCAAATTCATTTAAGGATCTAAAGTATTTTAGAGACCACCTTGAACAATGGCATAACCAATGTGATAAGGTAGTTGCTGCCTCCAAGTACAAGATTTGACTTTGCATGGCTCAACAAGAGATATTGTAGGTATTGACTGGATTACAAAAGCTGCATGTGTTAGCTGTTGATTCATATTGCAGCCTGGGCATCTTGATAGATAGCAACTTTAGCCTGGACGCAGTCCCCCAGGGTCATGTGAAGGATCCTTTGTTTTGTCTTGTCTTGTCTTTCATCAATTACAGCAAAATCCCACGCAAGACAGTTGTTCTTCATGGTTTAAAATACCTAGGCATTCAATGGAAGGGATTCCTTTCATCTGCATCCAAAATACAAGACTAAGAAGCGAGTTGGATTTATGGATTCAGGGAGAGCGGTCTCCAGCTTACAAGTCACTACATGATTACCTTGGAGGCAGAGTAAGCCTCACAGCGAGCACATCGTTTTACCCAATCCATTGTACAAGTATATGGGTTAAGAAGTTGGTGATGAAAAAGCCTGATGCACTGCATTTGACTTGCACGTCTCGAACAAGGTGGCTGGCATCTATGTCCTTCCACCACGTTGAAGGCAGAAGCTCACTGTTCAGCTGATGAGGAAACTGGCAATTGGGACAACAGCATCTGGGAGGCATTTCCGGAAGCCCAGTGTGAGAACACACATATATATCCAAGGCTTTAACATCTCACACTGAAGAATGCCTGCAGAGTCTCATCGACAGGTTTGCGTCTGCTTGCAATGAATTTGGCCTAACCATCAGCCTCAAGAAAACGAACATCATGGGGCAGGATGTCAGAAATGCTCCATCCATCAATATTGGCGACCACGCTCTGGAAGTGGTTCAAGAGTTCACCTACCTAGGCTCAACTATCACCAGTAACCTGTCTCTAGATGCAGAAATCAACAAGCGCATGGGTAAGGCTTCCACTGCTATGTTCAGACTGGCCAAGAGAGTGTGGGAAAATGGCGCACTGACACGGAACACAAAAGTCCGAGTGTATCAGGCCTGTGTCCTCAGTACCTTGCTCTACGGCAGCGAGGCCTGGACAACGTATGCCAGCCAAGAGCGACGTCTCAATTCATTCCATCTTCGCTGCCTTCGGAGAATACTTGGCATCAGGTGGCAGGACTATATCTCCAACACAGAAGTCCTTGAAGCGGCCAACATCCCCAGCTTATACACACTACTGAGTCAGCGGCGCTTGAGATGGCTTGGCCATGTGAGCCGCATGGAAGATGGCAGGATCCCCAAAGACACATTGTACAGCGAGCTCGCCACTGGTATCAGACCCACCGGCCGTCCATGTCTCCGTTATAAAGACGTCTGCAAACGCGACATGAAATCGTGTGACATTGATCACAAGTCGTGGGAGTCAGTTGCCAGCATTCGCCAGAGCTGGCGGGCAGCCATAAAGACAGGGCTAAATTGTGGCGAGTCGAAGAGACTTAGTAGTTGGCAGGAAAAAAGACAGAGGCGCAAGGGGAGAGCCAACTGTGCAACAGCCCCAACAAACAAATTTCTCTGCAGCACCTGTGGAAGAGCCTGTCACTCCAGAATTGGCCTTTATAGCCACTCCAGGCGCTGCTTCACAAACCACTGACCACCTCCAGGCGCGTATCCATTGTCTCTCGAGATAAGGAGGCCCAAAAGATCTCTACCTTGATAAAGTTGTAGTGAAACAAGCAGCAGCTGCTGAAGCTTCACACGTCCAATGGGTGGAACTTGCATCAATGTAATTTGGCAACTGTCCATAATGTGCTCAGGTGGTTGGTGGCAATGCATGCACATATTTTATGGTGAATTGTGTTGCTCATGATGCTGTTTGTGAAGAGCCTCCCAACCCCCACCACCACCCACCACCCCCCACCCACCCATAAGTGCTGTACAACTAGTAAGGGCTCACACTCACACTAGTTACTTGCCTAATGATCAAAGAGAAACAACAATCTTTGTAGCTGAGGAGAGGGAAGAGAAGTAAGAATTAGGTCTCTTTGGGGTTATGATGGCTTCAAGATGACAAAAGCAGCTATCCATGGCAGTCTCAGTATTCTGTGAACTGAGTGAACAATGTGAAGGGCACAGAGGGCACAAAATTCTTGAACTGCATTAAAGATAAATTTTTTTAGTCAGCATGTAACAAGAGGGGGTGCAATCCTAGATTTAATCTTCGGAAATGAAGATGGGCAAGTGTATGAAGTAGCAGTGGGTAATCATTTTGGAGATAGTGACCATAAAACAGTTTTAGCATTATCATGGAAAATGACTAAGAGAGAACAGGAGTAAAAGTTCAAACTTGGGGGTCGGCAAATTTTACGAAGCTGAGAGGTGATCTGGCAAAAGTGGACTGGATACAGCTACTGGAAGGAAAATCAGTGGCAAACCAGTGGGAGGCATTCAAAAGCGAAATTCTACGGGCACAGTGCAGACATATCCCCACAAAGAAAAAGGATGGTAGTGCCAAATCTAGAGCCCCCTGGTTATCTGGAAACATAAAGGGCAAGATAAAGCAGAAAAAGAAAGCTTATCTTGCTTCTCTCTCCACACATGCTGCCAGACCTGTTGAGTATTTCCAGCATTTCTTGTTTTTATTTCAGATTTCCAGCATCCATAGTTTTTTGTTTTTATAAAAGAAAGCTTATGACGGTCACAAAAAACTTAATACTTTAGAAAGCCAAGAGGAGCATAGAAAGTGCAGGGGTAAAGTAAAAAAGGAAATTCGGAAATCAAAGAGGGGACATGAAAAATTATTGGCAGGTAAAATCAAGGAAACCCCAAAGATGTTTTATCAGTACATTAATAAGAGGATAACTCAGGAAAGGGTGGTGGAGGCAGAAACCCTCAACTCATTTAAAAGGTAACTGGAACTGCACCTGAAGTGCTGTAACCTGCAAGGCTATGGACCAGGTGCTGGAAGGTGGGATTAGATTGGGCGGCTAGTTTTTTTCAGCTGGCACAAGCATGATGGGCTGAATGGCCCCTTTCTGTGCCGTAACTTTTCTATGGTTCTCCACCTAAATGACTGATAGCCAATCTGGCTCACAGCTCTTTAAAGGAACCTTGAAGATCTATCAGTGGGATGTGGGATTTTTCTCACTTGGCTCCAGCTAACCTGCAACCAAAGTCCTACTTTGTATGGTGAACGCATGCTAAAAGCTTACCAGTACTCTGAGCTGGTGAGCTGCATAGCTTTAGCAGATTGCTTTTCTTGCATGTGAGGTTTCTGGACTTGGTTTGTGTTCTTTAGAGAAAAGGATTTGCATTCCATACTGACCAAACTATCCAGGTAAGTGTAAATTGCAGAGCAACTTGAATTAGCAATTGCAAACTATGTGCATCAAATAGCTTATATATAAAGGACCACCTTTTGAAGTCCATCAATGATCCATTAAAGCACCACAAAAACTTGCTTAAAAAACAAGAGTACTGAAATGCAAGGCCATGAAAATAATCAATCCATCCTATGCTCAACTCCATTTTTGCAACATAATATTTCATTCATTCTAACAAAATTCAAAATTTGCCTAAATTAATCTCACTCAGCATTCTGAACAACAAGGGAGAACTGGCCTTTATCTGTCTGGCTGGACACAATTTGAATCCACATTCAAGAGCTGGCAGATAGTGTTATGCTGTGGTCATCTGAATTCTTGATGAAGTGCTTCAATTGTAGAAAATAATACCGAATTTACATTACCTATATTGAAATGATTGCATACATCCACAAGCAGTTTATCTACTAAAAATCTGATTTAGATTGGATTCAAGTCATACAGGGCTTGAAGGAATGGAAATCCATGTGGAAACTGGGTGGATATAGACATTAAGATATAACCGTCATTATTTTTCAATTGAAGTTCAATCTATGCATTTGATTTCCATCAATACTAATTCTGTATTGAGATGAAAAGCAAGGGATCAATTCCCACTTTGTCCAGCAGATCAGTGCCATCTTATCATCTAAACCTTCTTTAACTTATCGTGAACAGTCTTAAAGCCAACAGTAATGCCTGTAACTTTAGTTTGTATAGATGCCAAATATGATAGAGAACTCCATACTCTTTGCTCTCCCTATATGTGATCTCCACTGCAGTGTTACACTCACAAAGTGCATCAATTTAAAATACAAGAACTCAACCTGAAGTGTTATAAAAATGTTCTTTCCTTCAAAAAAAAGTGGACAATGTACTTCAAAATGGCCACCAAAGGTGAAAAGACCTGGCCTTGTACATTGATAGAACATAGAAACATAGAAAAATAGGAGCAGGAGTAGGCCTTTCGGCCCTTTGGGCCTCCTCCGCCATTCAGAAAAGATCACGGCTGATCGTCTAATTCAATACCTTGTTTCCCCTTTCTCCCCATATCCCTTGATTCCTTTGGCATCAAGAAATATGTCTATCTCCTTCTTGAATATATTTAGTGACTTGGCCTCCACAACCTTCTGCGATAGAGAATTCCATAGATTTACCACCCTCTGAGTGAAGAAATTTCTCCTCGTCTCAGTTCTAAATGGCATACCCAGTGTCCTGAGACTGTGACCCCTGGTTCTGGACTCCCCAGCCATCGGGAACATCCTCCCTGCATCTAGCCTGTCTAGTTCTGTTAAAACTTTACAGGTTTCTAGGAGATCCCCTCTCATTCTTCTAAACTCTAGTGAATATCGGCCTAGTTGTCCCAATCTCTCCTCATACATCAATCCTGCCATCCCAGGAATCAGCCTAGTAAATCTTCTTTGCACTCCCTCCATGGCTAGAACATCCTTCCTCAGAAAAGGAAACCAAAACTGCACACAATATTCCAGATGTGGTCTCACCAAGGCCCTGCAGTAAGACATCCTTGCTCCTGTACTCAAATCCTCTTGCAATGAAGGCCAGTATACCGTTCGCCTTCCTAACTGCTTGCTGCACCTGAATGCTTGCTTTCAGCCACTGGTGTACAAAATCATCCAGGTCTCATTGCACCTCCCCCTTTCCCAATCTATCACCATTCCAATAATATATAACCTCACATTTATCCACGTTATACTGCATCTGGCACGCATTTGCCCACTCACCCAACTTCTCCAAATCATTTTGGAGCCTCTTTGCATTCTCCTCACAGCTCACTTTCCTCCCTAGCTTTGTGTTGTCTGCAAACTTGGAAATGTTACAATTAGTTCCCTCACCCAAGTCATTAATATATATTGTGAATAGCTGGAACCCAAGCACTGATCCCTGCGGTACCCCACTAGTCACTGTCTGCCACTCAGAAAAAGGCCCTTTTAAGCCTATTCTCTGTTTCCTGTCTGTCAACCAATTCTCAATCCATGCCAGTATATTACCGCCAATCCCATGTGCATGAATTTTGTTCACTAACCTCTTATGTGAGACCTTATTCAAACTGGCTCACTGTCTGGCAAGGACAGAAGGATACAGAAGGTGTCAATTACCCCATCCTGAAACCATCAATAGACATTTTTGAATTGAATGGGTTCTTCTGAAACAGAGAAGGTGTGAAGTAGCCACATCCTGGGCCATTGTCAGTCACCACAGTGAGGAAGATCTATGTTTCCCAACAGAAGCAAGATGTGAGAGGCTTTTAACGAGATAGAGAGAGAGAGAGTCATACACACATACCCAGGACAAAACATCACCAAAGCCTGTCCAGTTGAGAGCTGGGAGAAACTCCAGCATGCCCAAAGGAAGGCACCCTGCTGTGAATTCTACACTTCAACTTGTGGGGCAGAGAACTCAAAGTGATCCTCTGTCTTCAGACTGAAATTTCAACCAACAGAGAAATCTACAAACACCTCAGGGCTACAACCTTGAAGAGAATTTTGATCTTTGGGAAGATTCAACAGGTTTATCGTGAACCCCAAAACCCTAAATCATTTCAAACCACTTACCCCTTTTCTTCTCTGTCTCTCCTTGTTTGTGTGCACGCGCGTGAGAGACTGCGTGAGTTGGTGCAGTTGCGACTATTTCGGGATAAGACATATTGCTTAATAAATGATTAATCTTCTGTTTTAAACCTACAGGAAAATCTGTTGCTGTCTGTTTATTTAACAAATAAAACACAAAGGGGTTAAAACCCTAATTACAAAAACACTTGTTGCAGTCAGGTGGGAGTTGAACAGTGGGAACCATCCACTCCCCTCACCACGTGGCCGTAACAGTAGCCAAAGACCAATCAACAGATACCGCAGAACTTACATTGCTCAGATTTCCATTTGGAGCTAAGGATTTTACATCACAAGGAAAGAGGCCAAAAGGTTGACTTTGTTTTACAATTCACACTCACTAATCATAATTGTGCAATTAAAGCCAGACATACAATATGGGTGATAGGATGAGAAAAGCTACCCTGCACAAAAATTTTTTTTTTTGCAAAGCTGAAGAATATTTTTACAAAATGAAGACGGAGTTTAATATACCTAGTTACCATTGGTACCCTTCACCTGAATAAATACACAATGAATAAATGGAGGGGCTGACACTGTATCTGAATGTCTGAAAAAGAGCAATAGCTGGCACAAGTACAAGGAATAGAACTAGTACAGAAATGAAATCAAATATGAAATTCCAGCTAGAATGGACTACTGCAAATTAGTGCATGTGCACAAAGCAGGAATGAATTCTAGTCTGTCTCAGGGGGCATCCACAACTGCTCTCTTTTTACAGAAGAACAAAATGAGAATCCAAAGGTATATGTAGTGCATGAAACCCCTCTCCAAGCCCTTACAGAAATCATGGACAGCCCTCAAGTGACATTGAGGTGCTCGATATATTGAAGTCTAGATTTTCTGCAATAATTTTATTAAAACATATCGGCTAAATTATTTTCTTACAAACATAGCATTTAAATCAATAATTAAAGTTTGATGAATAAAGGTGTCTTCCTATTTTAAGAAAATGAAATAAGACAACAGAAATTCAAACAAATAAAGTGCACATTTCAATTAAGCCTAATTATATTGGTAAGGGTCATACCCACTTCAACTGGTTTTGGCTGATACAAGAATGCTTCCAATAATGCTAACTTTATTCTGAACCACTGTAAATGGTTCAGATCTATCAAACATTCTTAAGTAAGAATAGCAATAGGGTGCAATCAAACCTAATTAAGGCTAAAGTTTCTCAAATAATACAATTTCCCACTGCTGGATCTTGAATGCGAGGAGGGAATCTTAAATTGTGAGCAAAACAGAAGGGTGACTTGCCAATACAAACAGTGGTTTATAAACCACACTAATAAAACTAATGGAGCACATTTACACCAAACATGACTAAATAAAACTGTAAGCAGTTATGAGAAATAGACCAAGTGGTTCACTGCTGGTACTCAGTGTCTTTTCTGTCCTAAGGACCATAATTAGATAACCAATAAACAAAGTTCACTAAAAAGGTTAACAGCAACATTCATCCTGTAACACCAGCAAACATTAGGATAGATTTCCAAGTCCTCATTATCACAAAACACAAATCTATCCATTTACCAAAACATCTATCAACACGCAAAATCATTGCCCATTCCAGCTGATGAGCTAGTTCACTGAGAAACTGTGAGAAGGGTCCTATCACCTATTCTTCACAGCTGTGAAGAGACAGAATCGAAGGAAGTTTCAAACTTGCTGCAAACCTGCTTGAAAAACACACATTTCAAATCAGCACTATGTTGGGTTACTTCACTGTTCTTAAAAGAAAATAAAGTTTGAAGAGAAATATTTATACAACTGGTTTAACCATTCTTGCTTGAAAAAGCGGCATCGGATTCCAGATATAGTTTGAAAATTATCACATTGCAAAAATGTCATTGACCTGAACCACTTTTATCTGTCTCATTAATGGTCTAAATTAGCTACATTCAGGTACTTTGTGGCAATAATACTTCAAGTGTTTGGCTCAGTTGGTAGCATTTTCACTTGAATTAGAAAGATGTGGGATCAAGCCCATGTCAAATCGTCAGCACATAATCTATGCTGATACTTCAGTGCAATACTAAGGTGCTGTCTTTGGAAAATGTGGAGGATATCCCAATTATGTCCATTACTTCACAAAAATATCTCAGGAAATCTAAAGTGACCAATTATTGCTCATTTAGCCTCCTCGCACACATCAATAAAGTGATGGAATTATCAATAGTGTCATCGTGTGACATCTGCTCACCAACTCTGAGTTCAGGTGCTGTCAAGAAATCCAATCAAATCAACTGCGGTCAAGAGAACTCCAGAGGCTAGAGTCAGGCCTCACACAAAGGAGGATGGCACCTACAAGGCATCGCTACAGAAGATCCTCACTGGAAGTATCGTCAGCACAACCATATTCAGCTTCTTCACCAATGAAGAAACAGGCCAAGTAATTCACTACTGGGGCTCAATGCCTTTTCTGTCCGAAGGAGAATAAGGCCAGGATTGGGGCTTTTGTTGATGATTCCATTGTATTCAGTTCTACTTACATCTCTTCCCATAATAAAGCAGCCCATGTTCACCTACATGGCAAGCAGCAGGTATCATTCACACCATACAGATGGTGGGCAATGACATTTTAGAGAAAGCCTGTTATTACTCCCTGATTTTCAACAGCACAACCATCGCTGGGTCTCCACCATCAATATCTTGGGGCTCACCACTCACCAGAAGCAAAACTGCACTGGCTATAACAACATTGTGGCTACAAGAGCAGGGCAGAGGCTGGTACTCTGTAGCAAATGGATCACCTTCAGACATCGTAACAGCCCTCCATCTATGAAGTTCAAGTCAGAGTGATAGAATACTTACCTCGATGGGTGCAGCAACAGTCAGGAAGGTCGTCACTAATTAGGGCAGAGCAATTTGCTTGAATGGGATACCAGCCAGTAGACTCGATATTCACCCCCATATCACCGACACACTGTGATTGGAGAATGTATGATATCCACAATGCATTGTAACAACTTGCTAATGTTACTTTGACAGTACCTCCCATCCCTGCAACACTTTCAAATTCCCCTCCAAGTCACATACAATCCTAATGCATTCCCATTCCTTCACTGTTGCTGGGTCAATATCTTGGAATTCCACACCTAACACCATGTTGGAGCGCCCTCACATCAAGGAAAGCAATGGTTCAAAAAAAAGATCCATCGCTACCTTTTCAGAGCAATAAATGCAGCCCTGCCAATATCGTTCACATCACAACAAAAAGATAAATACAAATTTTAAAAATCTGCTAAGCAAATTTGCAAGGGAATTGCCAAAACTATTGAGTGATTTCTGAGCCACTCCTGTAAGAAACTTGGGGCATATCTGCAAATCTCTGTACCAAGCCATGAGTGATATTGTTACTATGGTTAGTTAGATGTCTTCTGATCAGCATCCAAGACTGACCCAAATACTCAACCACATGATGTTGATAGATCTTGTGCTGATGTCAGTGAAAGAGTGCTTATGCAGGAGAGATCCAATACGGAAACACAGGTTAAAACTAACTACATCACATGTTTGTACAACATTCCTATATCTTCCACTGCTGCATAAGTATATTCTGAATAGCTTAACGTCTCTATTGAAACAGCAACAGCATGCTATTCAAACAATTTAAGCATAATATTGCTGACAGTCATTTACAGCTTTAGATTCCCGAGCTAGGTGATTTCAATTTACTTTTCCATAATACTTATTGGGGGCACTGAGTGGAAATACAAACAACATAAGAAAAGATGGACAAAGAGTGTTCCACCAAGTCTTGCCATTTCAACACACTACCCTGCTCTCATGCCCACATTTATGTCCTTGGCCTGCAACAGTGTCCCAGTGAACATTTGCTTGAGTGGTGTACCAGCTACTGGACTCAATATTCACCCCCACATCATCGACACACTGTGATTGGCACACCTAAAAATGAGGTGTCAGCCTGGTGACGCAACAACACAGGATTACTTGCATGTCAAACAGCAGAAGCAGCATGCAATAGACAGGGCTAAGCGGCCCCACAACCAATGGATCAAAGCTCTGCAGTCCTGCCACATCCAGTCGTGAATGGTGGTGGACAATTAAACAACTGACAGTAGGAAAGGACTCCACAAACATCCCCGTCCTCAATGATGGGCAAGTCCAGCATATTAGTGAAAAAGACAAGGCTGAAGCATTTGCATCCATCTTCAGCCAGAAGTGCCGAGTGGATGATCCGTCTTGGCCTCCTCCTGAGGTCCCCAGCATCATAGATGCCAGTTTCAGAGCCAATCCAATTCACGCCATGTGATATCAAAAAACTGCTGAAGGCACTGAATACTGCAAAGGCTATGGATTCTGACAACATTCTGGCAATAGTACTGAAGACTTGTGCTCCAGAACTAGCTGCGCCACCAGCCAAGCTGTTCCAGTACAGCTACAACACTGGCATCTACCAGGCAACGTAGAAAGTTGCCCAGGTATGTCTTGTGCTCAAAAAGCAGGAAAAATCCAACCCGGCCAATTATCTCTCTATCAGTCTACTCCCGATCATCAACAAAGTGATGGAAGGGGTCGTCGACAGTGCTATGAAGCGGCACTTGCTCAGCAATAACCTGTTCACTAATGTTCAGTTCGGGTTTCGCCAGGGCCACTCAGCTCCTGACCTCATTACAGCCTTGGTCCAAACAGAGACAAAAGAGCTGAACTCCAGAGGTGAGCTGAGAATGACTGCCCTTGACATCAAAGCAGCATTTGACCGAATATGGATTCAAGGAGCCCTAGCAAAACTGGAGTCAATGGGAATCAGGGGGAAAAGTCTCCACTGGTTTGAGTCATACCTAGCACAAAGGAAGATGGTTGTGGTTGTTGGAGGTTAATCATCTCAGTCTCAAGACTGCAGGAGTTCCTCAGGGTGGTGTCCTAGGCCCAAACATTTTCAGCTGCTTCATCAATGACCTTCCCTCCACCATAGGGTCAGAGGTGGGAATGTTCACTGATAATTGCACAATGTTCAGCGCCATTCGCGACTCCTCAGATACTGAAGCAGTCCATGTTCATATGCAGCAAGACCTGGACAACAGCCAGGCTTGGGCTGATAAGTGGCAAGTAACATTCACGCCACATAAGTGCCAGGCAATGACCATCTCAAACAAGAGAGAATCCAACCAACTCCCCTTGACCTTCAATGGCATTACCATTGCTGAATCCCCCACTATCAACATCCTGGGGTGTCACCATTGACCAGAATGGAACTGGAGTAGCCATACAAGCACTGTGGTTACAAGAGCAGGTCAGAAGCTGGGAATTTTGCGGTGTGTTACTCACCTCCTGTCTCCCCAGTGCCTGTCCACTATCTACAAGGCACAATTCAGGAGTGTTCTCCACTTGCCTGGATGTGTGCAGCTCCAACACTCAAGAAGCTTGACACCATCCAGGACAAAGCAGTCCGCTTGACTGGGACACCATCCACATCCTTCAAGATTCACTCCTGCCACCACCCACGCACAGTTGCAGAAGTGTCAACAATCTACAGGATGCATTGCAACAACTCACCAAGGTCCTTCGACAGCACCTTCCAAACCAGTGACCTTTACCACCTGCAATAAGGGCAGCAGATGCATGGGAACACCAAGTTCCCGTTCAAGCCACATACCATCCTGTCTTGGAACTATATCGCTGTTGCTTCACTGTCGCCGGGTAAAAATCCTGAAACTCCCTTCCTAACAGCACTGTTGGTGCACCTACAGCCCAAGGACTGCAGCGGTTCAACAGGCAGCTCACCACCACCTTCTCAAGGGCAATAATTGCTGGCTTAGCCGGTGACACCCACATCCCGCAAACGGATAAAAAAAACCAACGCAAGCTCGAGGAGCAGAACCTCATCTTTCGCTTAGGCGCTCTTAAGCCTTGCAGACTCAACATTGAGTTCAACAATTTCAGAGCATGACTGGCATTTTTAAAAAAAATTTTTTAAACCACGTGCCTGTTTTTCATATTGTGCTTTTGGACAGAGCTGCTCATTATTCTGCCATTAACACTCTCTGGACTGATTCTTTGCCTTTCACCACAACCATTAACACACTCCTTGCCTTTGTTCCATGACATCTTTGTTATTTAATCTCTTCTGCCCTCACACAGCTACCCTTTTGTTCCCTTCCCCACCACCCCCACTCACTTGCTTAAAACCTAATACTATTCTAACCTTTGCCAGTTCTAATGAAAGTTCAAAGACCTGAAACATTAACTCTGCTTCTCTCTCCACAGATGCTGCCTGACCTGCTGAGCATTTCCAACACTTAGTTTTTATTTCAGATTTGCAGCAACTGCAGTATTTTGCTTTTATGTTCCATCAAGTCTTATTCAGCCATGGTGGAACTAAGCCACATGAGGCAACAATACTGTCCGCCCACCAGTAGCCATATAATTTCCCTCCTAGGAGAAGCAAAAAGACATTTCAAGAAGCCCTTGGCCAATTTGCAGGTTGGCGGGGGTGAGTGGATTTGTGGGAAATTCTCTCCAACCCCAGAAAACAATAAAAAAAATTAGTTCTAGTGGACAATCATGTTCAGAAGGTGCATTAACCAACATCCCATCCTACTTTTTGTATGATGCACTGTCAGCCTCCTCCAGCTCTTTAAACATTTGCAACGCAACTACAGCCACTGCATGAGCCGGCAATTCCAAAAGCAATTAATTTTCATGAAAAATAACCTCCTGACATGTAACCTAGTTCTACACTTAGCCAGTTTGTACACATGTCCATTTGCATTGAAAATGCTAAATCCTACACACTCTCTTTTAACCTAATTGATTCCATATGTGGAAAAGAGGAATTCATTTTTAAAATATTTCAAGCAGATTCCATTTAATCTGACTGTAATATGCATTATGCTGTCAAAAGCAGGAGCCTTAATTAGTATTCATAACAACCCAAAAGAGGGAGGAAATAGAATATTTATTGGCTTTTTGTGGTCATTTGTGAGGCCATAAAAAGAAGTTTTCATATTTTTGCTTAACTTTTCTCAGGTGAGCCAGTGGAATTCAGCATGCAAGTCAATCGATCATCTCACCCAAGTGCAAGCTCATACCCTGAGGTTATTTGCAGCTAGTGTGATGAATGATGACCAAGTTAAAAAGTTAGGTACTCTCTGTGGAACAAATTTCAAAACTTTGAGCATTTGTAAATTAAATTTTGTAAAAACAGAGAATTATCACCTAATAAGCAATTCTCCTATAATATGCACCACACACACAGACATTGTATCCAAGTCTGTGCATTAAATGGAAGGATGAATTACTCAAATTTTTTGCCCTTCACCCCAAAAAAGTCACTTTGAAAAATCAAAAGCACAAACAGAACATGATGTGATAACGCATAAGAAATCACAGAATACAGATAATTGAGACAAAGATGGGAATTGGCAAATTAAGCAGTGACTTTCCAATTCACAGACTGGATTTTGATGGGGCCCCCTGAGGCGGGGGGGGAGGCGGGCAGAGACGCGATGGGTGGGGGGTTGGGGGGGGGGGGGCGTCGCCGCTCTGACACCAAGTAATTTTCCCACGGGCGGGATAAGCCGACGATGGACTTCCTGCAGGATTCCTGTCTTTAAAGGGACGGGGATCCCGGCGCCGGAAGCTTCACCTCCGTAACAACGGAGGATCGTGCCGAAGGGGGGGTCGAAAAGGCTATTGTGGGCTTCCACCTGCCTTTTCAGCATGGTGCCCCGAGCCCTGCCTCCTGTACAAAATCCAGGCCCATGTGGGGGATCTGCATTTAAATCCAGCACATATAAATTGTTCTCTCTGTGGCAGCAACAAGTATTGGGCAATTGGATGATTTACACAGCAGGGCACCCGGTCTTCATGGCTTCATATCCCAGCAATTGCAAGGACAGGCCAGGGTTGCTTCCTTTGGAAAGAGGAAGTTGAAGGGGGAGGGGATTTAATGGAGCTGCATAAAATTATCAGGAGCCAAGACAGAGTGGATAGGAAGGACCTAGTTTCCTTAGCAGAGAGGTCAATAACCAGAGGGCAAGGAATGATTGGAGGGCAGTTGAGAAATCTTTCCACCCAGAGGATGGTGGGAGTCTGAAACTCACTGTCTGAACAGATGGTAAAGGCAGAAACCTTCATCACATTTTTAAAAAAGCACTAGGAATATGCATTTGAAGCACGCATCCTATAAGGCTATAGACCAACAGCTGGAAAGTGGTATTAGGTTGGATAACTCTTTTCACAGAATCACAGAATAATACAATGCAGAAGAGGCCCTTCGGCTCATCGAGTCTGCACCGATGCATTAAAACACCTGACCTGTCTACCTAATCCCATTTGCCAGCACTTGGCCCATAGCCTTGAATGTTATGACGTGCTAGCACAGACACCATAAGCTGAATGGCCTCCTTCTGTGCCATTAATTGTCTATGTTTCCATGCAAGGGAAAATATTCAGTGTGGTGGGGGGGGGGGGGGGGGTGGTGATTTAACAGCAGGGTATAGAGAAACAAAAAGAAAATGGAAGTACCATGAAAGGAGGTCACATTAAACATAGTGATGCAGGCATTAAATTCCAAAATATATCACAATTCACTGTTTGCATACATACATAACAAATGTACATATGGCTTCCAGTTTGCCTATTTACTCTCTTTTTATTGATTTTTTTGCACAAAATACAGGAGAGGAGAGAAAGGTCAACAAAAGCTATCCAGGGATAACATACTTATCAACACATATGGGATGCACACAAATACCTAGATACAGCAATGCATTAGTACACAAGTTAACAAATTACCCAAGAACATAGACTGGATAATTATACAAGGTAATCAAACAGTATCATATATTTTATGAAACCATACCCAACAGATTATTTTAAGCCACTACCAGCCTACCATCATACTTTATTGAAGATCATTGAGGAAGGAAATCTCAGAATCTTTAAATGAGAGAAGCACTCCATCCTCGAAGTCCTGCGTATCATTTTATTTGGCAGTTTGCTGGGAGAATAAACATTCACCCAGCCAGTAGAGGTAGAAATAAGTCATGGAAATATCGCAGGAAAGTTGTTCTCTTGCCCATGAGCAGGAATGCCGTAAGTAAGTATGGTTTTGCCCTTAGGCTGGTTGTGCATAACCAGCATGTTGCCCAAAGGCAAGACTAACAATATGAAGTGTGCACTGCTGTTTATATATTTCCCAAGATAGGAGGGAACAGCATGAACATTTTCAAGACTAAGCAATGATATGATGAATGCAAGTATGGTGAAATTAAAGCATTTTGAAGTTAATGAGGTGGCTATTCAAGATTTATGTTTTCTATGTGTAGACATATATTTTCTAGCAAACTTATTTTCAGATAGACTCTTAAAATGGCAAAGTGGAAAATTTTTCCATGTCATATTTTGTTAACATTCATTAAGTTATGAAGATGACAACATGGTTTTCAGGGCAGGGTACTCTGTAGCTACATAAAGCATTGATTGTTCTCTGCATACTATTTTTGAAAGAAAATCACAGGTTACGTTTTCAGTTAAATGCATATCTGATAAGACTACAAAATGGTTCTGACAATCTAACAGAGCATTATTATTGGAGGTAATTATTAAGATTGGACAGAAAGTTCACAATAGACCTTTACTGTTTCCTTTGGTATGAGGGCAGATGGCCAATAGGAGAACTGAATGATATTGCCCCAGATTTTGCAGTGGTAATGATGGCAAAACTGTCAGCACTCACTGTCATTACCTCACTGAAACTGACAGGAACTTCAGGAGTTTAGACATGCGCATAATAACGCAAAAATTCAGAAATTACTGTCAGTGATTTTATGCTTGTCTACAGGTTGCGCTATTGAGTTCTCCTAGAGTGCAATCCCTAAGCAATCAGTGAATTGACGAAAACTTCCACTTTTATGCTGTTAGTCTCACTGTAAAAACCCTTGAAAAAGATTATGCCTTGTTGAATGAGGTATAACTGGGTTTTTAACAGGCAGACTAACTTCATAATTTACTGCTAAATACCCTCCACTGGTCCTTAAAGCTAATTTCATCTTTGTGGAATGTCAAATTTCTCCATTATGGCAAACAAAATCCACATTTAAAGTTGTTTTAAAGTTTATCTTTATTTAACTTCTATCTCAATCCAATCAGAATTCATTTTACTATCTAAAAATTTAAATTAAAGGTGAAAGGATTCAGCCTTTAGCTTCCTAGTTTGCTGTGAGAATACTTGAAAGTGACTGGCTGCTTACCCTGCTTGCTGACATCACTGCTGCTGAACACCTGGAGATCCCCTTGACTTGGCACCAGATTTAATCTGCTGTTGGGAAAGGGGAAGTCTGCGCCACAGAAATCGCTAAATCCTTGTGGGCAGCTTTCTTTGAGGTCAACGGCAAGCGTTGTTGCTTCGCAGCTGATCGCAAAGTCCAGTCCACTGTCAGCAATTTAGTGCACTTCTGTTTATGGCATGTTCCCAATCCCATCATAAATATGACTTTTTCAGGTTTCTTCTGTAAACTGACGATTATCCGGAAAGCCTTATAGTTTTATATAATTGTTATAAAAGAACAGATCTAGTCTTTGTTATGGAACTCTTTTTGTATAACTCCAAAGTGTTTTGGATCAAGGGTGAACGCAGTTTATGTATCTTTTTGACTGGAGACGGAGCTTACATATATTTGAATGCTATGCAAATGAGTGCTATACTGAGGAAACAGTGCAATAAAATATTGACTAGAGGGGTCCATGAATATGAAGTTATGCTTTAAAAATAGGACTGTTCATTTAACCTTTATTAAAACTATTTAAAAGGTAAATCAACTCATCCAAAGTAGATATCGATTCTGATAGCACTGTAAATAACCCGGCAAAGCACAAAAGATAAATCAAACTTAGTCACTGAAAATCTAACAATGAGTGAAACCAGAAAAAAGAGCTTATTATTTATGAAATGGCTTTCAAGCATCTATCTAGATTATAATGTACAATTAAAATACTTCATATACCTTGTGATAGTTCAAAAGAATTAACAGGTGCCATTGGAACAAACCAGCCACAACCACATGAAATTATTTTTGTAGTATTTGTAGCTGTAGTATCTTATAGGTTTGTACATATTATGCATGGCTTGAGATGTAATTTTTCACTGAGTCACAGCCTAAGAAACAGAAATGCAAGCTAGTCAGCATCAACAAATATAACAATTCAGAAATTATGTAACATTTTAAGTATAAATTATGTCTCAATTACAAGACTGACCTATATGTACTATATGTTTACAAAGTCATTTAAACAACTTGATGCCTCATCTTTTATACTGCAGTGCAAATCAAAACATGATTGGTAGTGGTTAATATTTTAAAACCTTACCGCTCTCTTGGAGGTAAATTCCCAGAGAGCATTGAGATCAATATTTTTCCCTAGTCACCAGTGTTTCAATTTCAAACCCGGAAAATTAATGTAAACTGCTTAATTATTTTATTAAAAAATGAAATGATTTTATTACCTTAAATATGATTAATACAATAGAAACCTTTATAAACTGTGGTTGTAAATAAAACTTGTAGCACCACAGAACTTGACATTGTTACGACCAGGTGAAAAAGGTGTCTAAGGGTCCCTCTCAGCCATCACCTGGTTTTACTGTAACAGGGTTTAATCTTAAAAAGACAGTGTTTTGAGCTCCCCCTTGATGAATCCTTGTCCACCGCTTTCCAATTATAATGCAAAGAAATGAGCACAAACAGGCTTTCAGGTTTAAAAAAGAAAAGTGAAATTTATTAAAACTTAAACTCTAATTTGATTAACTCCTACTGATACATGCCGCGACCCTCGATAGCATGCATACGTGATACGCACATGCAAATAGGGACAGAAAAGAGAAGAAAAATAAAGCAGAAAGGTTTGAGGCAATATCTGAAGAGTTGTTGCGGTTCTTCGAGCTCAGTGTAGAGTCCTTGCTTGTAGGTAGCTCTTGCTTTTCGTTGGGGCCCAGTATTCTTCTTAAACCTTGTTCACTGTAGGAGACCTTTCTCTCTTGGGGTTCATGTGTCTTCAATGGATTCCGAAGCTGGTGAGAAAGAGATGGGAGCACTCAGGAGAGATATGTTCTCAATCCAGGTGTTTTCTGAGTTCAAATTCTCTGTGGCAAGTTCAAAAAAACCTACAATAGCCAGTTAGTCATGTGACCAGCTCACCTAACCAGTCCTGGGCCTTGTGGATTGTCTTTTCCTACCGGACCTTGGAATGTCTCCTCTGCACATAATACCTGGTGATCAAAGGTCCACTGTGGGTTAAATTGGAGCACGGAATAGCCCCTTTGTCCTTTCAAGTACTGTCTGTTAATATGCAAAAAATGTCTTTCCAGCCAGTCTGGCAGCCCTTGTAACAGGCCTTCTCTTCTCCCCAGCAACAATTTGAAGTTTTAGTGTCTGTGTGGTGAAATTAATGTGCCTCATTCTTGGCCGGTGGGGGACTGCATGACAACATGTGATTCAGGAATATCTTGGGGCTGAGATCCCAATCAGTACCAACAACTTTGGCTCTCATGTCTTACCAACTTGACCACTGGATAACAATGATTTATTTTAAACATAATTTAGTACATATTTTATTAATTACCTAATCAGCTATGGGTTCTTATTAACCTCAAATTACAGATAACAATGTGAAACCGCTGGTGTTTGATTTTCTGGTATTAAATTACAATATTGGAAACAAGTTCATGGGTCTTGTTCAAAGTGTATGCAATTTACAGTCAGTTTCATTATACTGCATGTGCTGTGTTCAGGAATTTTCAGATTTAAGCCATAGGTACAAACAGTGACTCAATTTCAGTTCATTAAATAGAAAATTATCAAATGCATTTCATCTCAATAATCTGAGAAATGGTTATATATGGTAACTATATAAAATATAGGAACCATATCTACATTGGAGTTGCATGTACCTTGTTCAAAGGCAGTGTTTATTAACACCCCAAATTCCAAGACTGAAATAGATTTTCTTTTAAATTTACAAATTACTTAGCATATGTAATGAAATAAAAAGGATTTTCACTAAACAACTTAATACTTACAGCACAAGTAACAAAATAGAAAGGATTTTTGTCAAATGGTTTACAATTAGATTTGTTAATCCATTATCAGAACTGTACAAAGCTTAAAATACTCAGCAGCTCAGTACAGAATCACTACTTGGGGACTCCAGAGAGTTAACTCCATGTGATAAAAGGCTCAACAAAGCAATTTTGACTGCACAGCCACAACGTGATGTGCACTGAATACTAGAAAAGGAGTGGAAACTGCTGTTCTTTCAACTCTCACAATTTGCACATGGCTTATCAATAGCCTTAGTGCTGAATATAGAACTCAGTCTATTTGGCTTTCAGTCAATTAAGCTTTAAGCTGTCAGCAAACAACACTTTTAAGTTAATTTTGAATCACTGAGAATCAAGTTGAAGGTTGTGAAAGGGCGCGTGCACACACACACAGACATGAAAAAAGACAGTTTAATTGCCCTGAACAGCCATTATGTGCTGTGATAGGTCTATTGAATCTTAGGTAATCTATTTATCAAAAGTGCAACTGAATGGTTGGTTAAGTTCCACGATGCACAGGTCTTTAATAATGTTTCATATTAAAACAAATACATTTTTAAAATCTATTGTCCAACTGCAGATAGAGTGCATTAATCCAAGAAAATATACTGTGCAAAATCATGTTCAGTCTCAATATCTAAGCTACTAAATGACAACAATATTAAATGATGCCAGAAAAGCATGACTAAATATTGAGACAATTGGAATAAGGTTTATGGACAGATATGCAAGATTGAGAAAATGTTAACATAATCTAAAAACGAGTTTCAGTTTTCATTTCTATTGTTCACTAAATCTAGACTAATTTATTACTGCAATGCATATTTCAAGTAGAACAAAGATGGTCATATAATTGAGTGACCTAAATATTACTTTCTTAAAAGAAAGTCAGCCATGGCTCAGTTGGTGGCACTCTCTCCTGGCTCACAAGATTCCGGGTTCAAGTCCCGTTCCAGGACTTGAGCACAAAAATCAAGGCTGACACTCTGGTGCAATGCTGAGGGAGTACTGCACTGTCGGAAGTGCTATCTTGCAGATAAACCCCATCTGCCTGTTTGGGTGAATGTAAAATCCATGACACTATTTTGGAAAGCAGGGAGTTATCCCCAGCGTCCTGGCAGTATTTAACTCTCAATCAACATCACAAAACCAGATTATCTGGTCATTATCACATTGGTGTTTGTAAGAGCTCATTGTGAGCAATTTTTTTAAACTCATTCTTTCATGGGATGTGGATGTCGCGGGCAAATCCAGCATTTGTTGCCTTTGACAACTGAGTAGCTTGTTAGGCCATTTCAGAGGACAGTTAAGAGTAAACCACATTGCTATGGGTCTGGAGTCACATGTCGGTCAGACCAGCTAAGGATGGCAGATTTCCTTTCCTAAAGGATGTTAGTGAACCAGATGGGTTTTTATGACAATCGACAATGCTTTCATACTCACCATTAGCAAGACAAGCTTTCAATTCCAGGTGTATGAATTGAATTTAAATTCCACCAGCTGCCATGGTGAGATTTGAACCTGTGTCCCTAGATCAGCCTGGGCCCCCTGGACTGCTAGCCCAGTGACATACCCACCACGCCACTGCCTCCCCTGTAATTGGCTGACATGTTTCCTACATTACAACAGTGACTACACTTCAAAAGTACTTCATTGGCTACAAAGTGCTGAGATGGCTGGTGTTCGTGAAAAGCACGATATAAATGCAAGTCTTTCCTCCTTTTTAAAAGCACAAATTATGTCCTCTTTTGGATCTGTACATCTTTTGCAAATTACATCAGTGGGGAGCAGTGAGAGGGAATTAAGGAGCTACAGTTCCAAGTCAGAATAGTGGGGTTTGTTGGGAAACTTGCAGGCAGTGATGTTCCCATGCATCTGCTGCCCTTGTCCTTCTAGGAGCCTTGTTGCGTTGCTGCAGTGCATCTGGTAGATTGTACACACTGCTGCAACTGTGTGTCACTGATGGAGGGAGTGAATGTTTGTAGATAGGGTGCCAATCAAGCAGGCTGCTTTGTCCTGGATGGTGTCGAGCTTCTTGGGTGTTGTTAGAGCTGCACCCATCCAGGCAAGTGGAGAGGATTCCATCACACTCCTGACTTGTGCCTTGCAGATGGTGGACAGGCTTTGGGGAGTCAGAAGGTGAGTTACTCAGCACAGGTTTCCTAGCCTGTGACCTACTCTTGTAACCATGGTATTTATATGGCTACTCCAGTTCAGTTTCTGGTCAATGGTAAGCCCCCAGGATGTTGATAGTGGGGGATTCAGCGATTGGAATGCCATTGAATGTGAAGGGGAGATGACTAAATTCTCTCTTGTTTGAGATAGTCATTGCCTGGCACTTGTGTGGCACGAATGTTACTTGCCACTTATCAGCCCAAGCCCGGATATCTCTGCACCTCTCTGTAATTTCACTGCAAATCTGCTCCTCTACACTTTTCCTACTAGTTGTAGGCCCAGTAGGATAATTCCACCTTTGTTTCTTAACTGTAACCAAATAGATTCAATAGATGAACAATGGGCTAGCTTCAAAGATGGGATAGTTTGGGCACAGTCAAGGTATGTTCCCTCGAAGGGAAAAGTAGGGCAAACAAATCCAGAGCTCCCTGAATGACAAAAGAGATAGAGATTAAGAAAAAGAAGTGTGCTTATGACAGATGCCAGGTAGAAAATACTATTGAGAACCAGGTTGAATATAGAAGGTCCAGAGGGGAAGTGAAAAAGCAAATAAGAGACGCAAAGAGAGCATGAAAAAAGACTGGCCGCTATCAAAGGAAATCCCAAAGTTTTCTATAGGCATATAGATAGTAAAAGGGTGGTAAAACGAGGAGTGGGACCAATTAGGGACCAGAAAGGGGATTTACACATGGAGGCAGAGGGCATAGCTGAGGTATTAAATGAACACTTTGCATCTGTCTTTACCAAGGAAGATGATGCAACCCAAGCAATGTTGAAAGAGGAGGCAAGTCAGACACTCGAGGGATTTAACATTGATAACGAGGAAGTATTAGATAGGATGTCTGTACTTAAAGTGGATAAAGCACCAGGACCAAGTGAGATGCATCCAAGGATACTGAGGGAAGTGAGGGTGGAAAGCGCAGAGGCACTGGCCATAATTTTTCAGTCTTCCTTAGAGTCGGGGGTGGTGTCAGGGGACTGGGGAATTGACAACATTACACCCTTGTTCAAAAAACGGTGTAAAGATAAGCCCAGCAATTAGAGGCCACTCAGTTTAACTTTGGTGGTGGGAAAACGGCAAGAAAAAATAATTCGGGACAAAATCAATAGTCACATAGACAAATGCGAGTTAATTGAGGAAAGCCAGCATGGATTTCCTAAGGGAGAATCATGTTTAACTAACTTGCTGGAGTTTTTTGAGGAGGGAACAGAGAGGGTTGATGAGGGCAATGCTGTTGATGTAGTGTACATGGATTTTCAAAAGGCGTTTGATACAGTGCCACACAACAGACTTCTGAGCAATCATGGAATAAAAGGGACGGTATCAACATGGATACGAAATTGGCTGAGTGACAGGAAACAAAGAGTGGTGGTTAATGGATGTTTTTCAGGCGTGAGGAAGGTTTGTAGTGGAGTTCTCCAGGGATCAGTGTTGCGACCCTTGCTTTTCCTGATATATATTAATGACCTAGACCTTGGTGTACAGGGCACAATTTCAGAGTTTGCAGATGATATGAAACTTGGAAGCATTGTGAACTGTGAGGAGGATAGTGTAAAACTTCAAAAGGACATAGACGAGTTGGTGGAACGGGAAGATGAAGTTCAATGCAGAGAAATGTGAAGTGATTCATTTTGGTAGGAAGAACATGGAGACACAATAAAGAATAAAGGGTACAATTCTAAAGGGAGTGCAGGGGCAGAGGGACCTGGATGTATATGTGCTAAATGGGACAGATTTTGAACAGATCCAGCAATGCAAAACTGGGCATCCATGAGGCGCTGTGGGCCATCAGCAGCAGCAGCAGAATTGTACTCAAACACAATCTGTAACCTCATGGCTCGGCATATCCCCCATTCTACCATCATCAAGCCAGGAGACCAACCCTGGTTCAAAGAAGAGTGCAGGAGGGCATGCCAAGAGCAGCACCAGGCATACCTCAAAGTGAGGTGTCAACCTGGTTAAGCTACAACACAGAACTATCTGCGTGCCAAACTGCGTAAGCAGCATGCGATACAGATAAACGATCCCATAAACAATGGATCAGATCTAAGCTCTGCAGTCCTGCCACATCCAGCCGTGAATGGTGGTGGAGAATTAAACAAGTAACTGGAGGAGGCGGCTCCACAAATATCCCCATCCTCAATGATGGGGGAGCCCAGCACATCAGTACGAAAGATAACGCTGAAGCATTTGCAACAATCTTCAGCCAGAAGTGCCGAATTGATGATCCATCTCAGCCTCCTCCTGAAGTCCCCAGCATCATAGATGCCAGACTTCAGCCAATTCGATTCACTCCGCGTGATATCAAGAAACGACTGAAGGTACTGGATACTGCAAAAGCTATGGGCCCTGACAATATTCCGGCAATAGTACTGAAGACCTGTGCTCCAGAACTTGCCGCACCCCTAGCCATGCAGTTCCAATACAGCTACAACACTGGCATCTACCCTGCAATGTGGAAAATTGCCCAGGCATGTCCTGTACACAAAAAGCAGGACAAGTCCAACCCGGCCAATTACCACCCCATCAGCCTACTCTTTATCATCAGTAAAGTGATGGACGGTGTCTTCAACAGTGCCATCAAGTAGCACTTGCTTAGCAATAACCTGCTCAGTGACGCTCAGTTTGGGTTCCGCCAGGGCCACTCAGCTCCTGACCTCATTACAGCCTTGGTTCAAACATGGACAAAAGGGCTAAACTCAAGAGGTGAAGTGAGAGTGACTGCCCTTGACATCAAGGCAGCATTTGACCAAGTATGGCATCAAGGAGCCCTAGCAAAACTGAGGTCAATGGGAATTAGGGGGAAAACCCTCCCCTGGATGGAGTCATAACTAGCGCAAAGGAAGATGGTTGTGGTTGTTGGAGGTCAATCATCTGCGCTCCAGGACATCACTGCAGGAGTTCCTCAGGGTAGTGTCCTAGGCCCAACCATCTTCACCTGCTTCATCAATGACCTGCCTTCAATCATAGGTCAGAAGTGGGGATGTTTGCAGATGATTGCACAATGTTCAGCACCATTCGTGACTCCTCAGATACTGAAGCAGTCCGTGTAGAAATGCAGCAAGACCTGGACAATATCCAGGTTTGGGCTGATATCGCAAATAACATTCGCGCCATACAAGTGCCAGGCAATGACCATCTCCAACAAGAGATAATCTAACCATCTCCCCTTGACATTCAATAGCATTACAATCGCTGAATCCCTCACTATCAACACCCTGGGGGTTACCATTGACCAGAAACTGAACTGGAACAGCCATATAAATACCGTGGCTACAAGAACAGGTCAGAGGCTAGGAATCTTGAGGCGAGTGACTCACCTCCTGACTTGCCAAAGCCTGTCCACCATCTACAAGGCACAAGTCAGGAGTGTGATGGAATACTCTCCACTTGCCTGGATGGATGCAGCTCCAACAACACTCAAGAAGCTCGACACCATCCAGGACAAAGCAGCCCGCTTGATCGGCACCCCATCTACAAACATTCACTCCCTCCATCAGCGATGCACAGTGGCAGCAGTGTGTACCATCTACAAGATGCACTGCAGCAATGCACAAAGGCTCCTTCGGCAGCATCTTCCAAACCCGCGACCTCTACCAACTGGAAGGACAAGGGCAGCAAATACATGGGAACAACACCACCTGTAAGTTCCCGTCCAAGTCACACACCATCCTGACTTGGAACTATATCACCGTTCCTTCACTGTCGCTGGGTCAAAATCCTGGAACTCCCTTCCTAACAGCACTGTGGGAATACCTGCTCCAAATGGACTGCAGCGGTTCAAGAAGGCAGCTCACCACCACCTTCTCAAGGGCAATTAGGGATGGGCAATAAATGCTGGCCTGGCCAGCGTCGCCCACATCCCATGACTGAATAAAAAAAATGTCATTGAACGTGGCAGGACAGGTTGAGAGAGCAGTTAACAAAGCTTACAGTATGCTGGGCTTTATTCATAGGGGCATTGAGTACAAGAGCAAGGAAGTTATGTTGAACTTATATAAGACACTTGTTCGGCCTCATCTGGAGTATTGTGCTCAGATCTGGAGACCGCACTTTAGGAAAGACATTGGGGAGAGTACAGAAAAGATCAACGAGAATGGTTCCAGGGATGAGAAATTTCAGTTATGAAGATATACTGGAGAAGTTAGGACTGTTTTCCTCGGAGAAGAGAAGGCTGAGAGGTGATTTGATAGAGGTATTCAAAATCATGAGGGGTCTGGACAGAGTAGTTAGAGAGAAACTGTTCCCACTCATGAAAGGAGCAAGAACGAGAGGGCAGAGATTTCAAAAAGAAAGAATGTGCAGGGTTATGGGGAGAAGGCAGGGGAATGGAACTGAGGAAATTGTTCTTTCAGAGAGCCGGAGCAAACATAAGTGGCCTCCTTCCGCACTGTGACAATTCTGTGATTCTGTCCCTGATCCCCGGTAGTGTAATGCTACCTTTATTGTTTCTTAACTCTTAACCAAATAGGTTCTGTACCTGACCCCTCTAGGACAGCCTCTCTCTCAAGCGCTGTAATATTCTCCTCAATCAATACTGCCATCCCCCCTCTTTACCTTCCTTTCCTATCTTTCCTAAACACCTTGCATCCAGAAATATCCAATCCTGCCCTTCTATTGAGCCAGGTCTCTGTTATTGCCACAACATCATATTCCAATGTAGTGCCAAATTTCATCTGATTACACTACTGTAAAACACATGGGGGGGGGTGCATTTTGCTCCATTAAAATGAATTAAAATGCTATAAAAATACAAGTTTTTGTTGTTACACCTCAAAAATATTGCATTGACGGTGGAGCATTTTGGGACCTCAGCATGATGTGAATGGCGTTATATAAATGCAAGTTCTTTCTTCTTTAATCCATATTAACATTTCCCCCACTAAAAGGAACCAAAACTCCCTTTAATTAATATACCATTATACTATTAACCCTTAAAGTGGCAGCAGTACAACTTGGATAAGTTGTAAGTTTATGCCCCATTATTGAAGATTGCTGTAGAGGCACAATGCAATTATAATTCAGATGAACATGCATTTTTAAAAAATTCTAATGGAAACACTTGCTTAATTATTAAAATTTTCCATTTATACCAACAGCAATCTTAAATAATTTAATGCTTCTCAAGCAGATTTGCTGTGAAGAATATAATGGGCCATAACTTGCTGTTGCAGGGCATCTAACGGCATCTGCCATAAGTTAGACTGGCCCTGGGAAATTCAGGTTTTAAACATTTTTGCATGGGCAAGTTGCTGACAGTGAACGCTGATAATGTCACAGCAAGGGAAACTAAGGCCTGGATTTTCAAAGGGCCGCAAGGTCAGGATCTAGTTTGGACACGATTTGAAAATTGCAGTCCCAGACAGACATTGTGTCTGGAACCCGACGCCTGCGGGACAGTCAGCAATTTTCTATGTGAGGGCGGGAGAGATGAACAGGGAAGCCACTTGCCCCAATTAAGGGCTCATTAGGCCCAAAAAGGAGCTCATTAAGTGCCGGGGCGGATTTGGTCCGCACTGCAATTTTCAATGGCGATTCCAGTGAGCTATAGTGCACAGCTGTCAAGCTCACAGTGGGCAGGGGGAAATCTTTATTGCTGCAAGATGAAATGTTATGGGCCCACGGGGATTTTGTGCCGGACCAAGTGCAGGGCGTTTTTTTAAACTTCTGAAAGTACTGACTCACCTCTTTATTCTGCTGGTCCTCCATGGAGCTGCCTGTTATTACCAGCAAGGTAGTGGTTTTCTCTATCATGCCTGCCACCTGCCATCGTTGCTCACGCTCTACAGGCAGCTCCGGCCTCCTGCAGACACTAGGTGCCACTAATTGGGCACAGAGCTTATCTTCTGCCCAATTAGGGCATGAACATTTGAAGATCACGCAGTGTTAGTTTTCTTTTTATTCTTTCATGGGATGTGTGCGTCCCTGGCAAGGTCAGCATTTGTTGCTCATCCCTAATTGCCCTTGACAAATGAATGGCTTGCTATGCCGTTTCAGAGGTCCATTAAGAGTCAACCACTTTGCAGTGGGTCTGGAGTCACATGTAAGCCAGACCAGGTAAGGATGGCTGATTTTCTTCCCTAAAGGACATTGGTGAACCAGATGGGTTTTTACGACAATCGATGATAGATCCATAGCACCATTACTGAGACTAGCTTTCAACTCCAGATTTTTATCAATTAATTGAATTTAAATTCCACCACCTGCCATGGTGGGATTTGAACCCATGCCCCCCAGGGCATTAGCCTGGACCTCTGGATTACTAGTCCAGTGACATTACTACCACGTGGAGCCAGGACCCAGAAATCATCTGAGCGTCAAGTTCCGACCCCGTTTTGAAAATTCAGCCCCAGGTATCTGGAATCTAAATGAACAGGCAAGTAACTATGTATCTTCTTAATCAATCAGATTGAAGGATTGCGAAATTAACAGTGCAAGAACAGAAGTATGCAGTGGATGAATTCAGCGTGAAATCAGGTATGGAAAATGAATAAATGGGGGGCAAAGAAAGATTGGATTATCAGAGAGCATAAGAGACAAAGCCGGAAAGCAAAAATAAAAATTTTTAATTTAACATCTTACATTTTTAAAACCTCCGACATTTAATTCCGAAGGAATGAGATTCCACATTTGTAATCTTTACTTTAACAGCATTAGAGTGTTGACGGTCAGTAATTAATAGTTATCATGCTGTTAAAAGAGTACTTAGACTGAAATGGACAAGATTTAACATTTTGTGGCAAGTTTAGTTTGTATCCACGATGCAAGTTTAATAAATCCACACTGTTCTAAATTTTAACTGAAACACATTGATGAACATGCAATATTCTAAAATGCTATTTTTGTGCATCTAATGGCTGAGCGACACAACTTGCCTGGTATGTTTGGATACTTGACTTTAACCACGCATCTGCTTTTTGCTCGAAGCTGCCATAAGATTTATGCATAAATAATGGTGAGTGCCATTTGCCTCACTGTTATTTTGATAGCAAATGATGGTCCAATGAGAACAGTATAAATTTTAAGGCACTTCTTCTCTCCCCCAGTAGAATAAGCATATGTTTGCTTATGATACAGGCATCTCTGAAAATAGGAGAGGGTGGTGCAAGTATTTCCTAGCAAAAGAAACTTTGATTACAACCTTGAAAGTGTAATCTTGATGACACTTCCTCCTACCCCACTTCCTGTAAGGACTCTATTCCATTCTCCCAGTACAAGTACTATGGGACACAGATTTAAGGTTTTCGACAAAAGATGCAAAGGGGATGTGAGGAAGAACTTTTTTTTACGCAGCGAGTGGTAATGACCTGGAACTCGCTGCTCACGAGGGTGGTGGAGGAAGTGACAATCAATGATTTCAAAAGAAAATTGGATAGACACTTAAAGGAAATAAATTTGCAGGGCTGCAGGGATGGAGCAGGGGAATGGGGCTGACTGGACTTCTCTATGGAGAGCCAGCATGGACTCCATGAGCTGAATGGCCTCTATCTGTGCCATAAACGAATCTATGGCCAGAATTTAACGCCACCCCAGCGAATGGGACGGTGGCGGAGAGATGGCATTAAATGGAGCGGGAGGCCTTCCTGACCTGATCCCGCCTCCGTCACCATTTTACGTAGGGCGGCAGGTGCGAAAAACAGGCCGCCCGCCCCAGGCCAATCAAGGCCTTTAAGTGTCACTGAATGGCCACTTATGGGCCTTCGCCTGCCTCCAAGCAGATTTTATGTGTGGCTGCAAGAGCAGGTCAGAGGCTAGGAGTCCTGCGGCAAGTAACTCACGTCCTGACTCGCCAAAGCCCGTCCACCATCTACAAGGCACAAGTCAGGAGTGTGATGGAATACTCTCTACTTGCCTGGATGGGTGCAGCTCCAACAACACTCAAGAAGCTCGACACCATCCAGGACAAAGCAGCCCGCTTGATTGGCACACCATCTACAAACATTCACTCCCTCCACCAACGACGCACAGTGGCAGCAGTGTGTACCATCTACAAGATGCACTGCAGCAACGCACCAAGGCTCCATGGGAAAACCACCACCTGCAAGTTCCCGTCCAAGTCACACACCATCCTGACTTGGAACTATATCGCCATTCCTTCACTGTCGCTGGGTCAAAATCCTGGAACTCCCCTCCTAACAGCACTGTGGGAATACCTACCCCAAATGGACTGCAGTGGTTCAAGAAGGCAGCTCACCGCCACCTTCTCAAGGGGAATTAGGGATGGACAATAAATGCTGGCCTGGCCAGCGATGGCCACACCCCATGAATGAATTAAAAAAGCAGGTGGCCGAGAACCCAGAAAAGCCACCTGGAAATACCAAGCAGCTGCCGATCGCCCCAGGGGTGGGTCCTGTTCATCGGTACCCGATGGAGGGTTGCCCCTGCTACCCCAACAACCCATAATACCCAACACACCCCCCCCTTCCCCCCATCCGACCACCCTTGCCTCACGGGGGTCTGACCAATTACCCCCAGTGAGGCAACCAAAACTTACCTGGAATCCCAGCTCCAGGTCTTGGGCTGGGCTGTAGTCCCAGCAGTGCCCAATGCTCCCGGTGATGCTGCTGGGACTAAGAGCTCCCGGCCCGTCGAATGGCCAGCAGCTCAATGAGGCTGGACTTCCTCCCTCAAGCAGTTAAAGCGTGGGCCGGATCCCCAGGCAAATCGGAAGCGCGTTTGCCACTGACATTTCAGTTGGTGTCTGGCTCCCGTCTGCCCAACATGAAATCCCGGCTATGACTCAGTTTCTCTGTCTGCTCTGTTCTGATGATGCCACTTTCCTATTAGTGCTTCCATTATGCCTTTCTGTTTACCCAAACCGAGGACTACCCTTCCAGCATGGTTGACAGGGCTCTTGACAGATCCATCCCATTTCCTGCACTTCTGCCCCCTCACCCCTTTCCCTCATTCCAGAATCACAATAATAGATTCCCCTTGTCCGCAATTCCACATGCATTCTTTTGGGCCTCCTTATCTCGAGAGACAATGGATACGCGCCTGGAGGTGGTCAGTGGTTTGTGAAGCAGCGCCTGGAGTGGCTATAAAGGCCAATTCTGGAGTGACAGGCTCTTCCACAGGTGCTGCAGAGAAATTTGTTTGTTGGGGCTGTTGCACAGTTGGCTCTCCCCTTGCGCCTCTGTCTTTTTTCCTGCCAACTACTAAGTCTCTTCGACTCGCCACAATTTAGCCCTGTCTTTATGGCTGCCCGCCAGCTCTGGCGAATGCTGGCAACTGACTCCCACGACTTGTGATCAATGTCACACGATTTCATGTCGCGTTTGCAGACGTCTTTATAACGGAGACATGGACGGCCGGTGGGTCTGATACCAGTGGCGAGCTCGCTGTACAATGTGTCTTTGGGGATCTTGCCATCTTCCATGCGGCTCACATGGCCAAGCCATCTCAAGCGCCGCTGACTCAGTAGTGTGTATAAGCTGGGGGTGTTGGCCGCTTCAAGGACTTCTGTGTTGGAGATATAGTCCTGCCACCTGATGCCAAGTATTCTCCGAAGGCAGCGAAGATGGAATGAATTGAGACGTCGCTCTTGGCTGGCATACGTTGTCCAGGCCTCGCTGCCGTAGAGCAAGGTACTGAGGACACAGGCCTGATACACTCGGACTTTTGTGTTCCGTGTCAGTGCGCCATTTTCCCACACTCTCTTGGCCAGTCTGGACATAGCAGTGGAAGCCTTACCCATGCGCTTGTTGATTTCTGCATCTAGAGACAGGTTACTGGTGATAGTTGAGCCTAGGTAGGTGAACTCTTGAACCACTTCCAGAGCGTGGTCGCCAATATTGATGGATGGAGCATTTCTGACATCCTGCCCCATGATGTTCGTTTTCTTGAGGCTGATGGTTAGGCCAAATTCATTGCAGGCAGACGCAAACCTGTCGATGAGACTCTGCAGGCATTCTTCAGTGTGAGATGTTAAAGCAGCATCGTCAGCAAAGAGGAGTTCTCTGATGAGGACTTTCCGTACTTTGGACTTCGCTCTTAGACGGGTAAGGTTGAACAACCTGCCCCCTGATCTTGTGTGGAGGAAAATTCCTTCTTCAGAGGATTTGAACGCATGTGAAAGCAGCAGGGAGAAGAAAATCCCAAAAAGTGTGGGTGCGAGAACACAGCCCTGTTTCACACCACTCAGGATAGGAAAGGGCTCTGATGAGGAGCCACCATGTTGAATTGTGCCTTTCATATTGTCATGGAATGAGGTGATGATACTTAGTAGCTTTGGTGGACATCCGATCTTTTCTAGTAGTCTGAAGAGACCACGTCTGCTGACGAGGTCAAAGGCTTTGGTGAGATCAATGAAAGCAATGTAGAGGGGCATCTGTTGTTCACGGCATTTCTCCTGTATCTGACGAAGGGAGAACAGCATGTCAATAGTCGATCTCTCTGCACGAAAGCCACACTGTGCCTCAGGGTAGACGCGCTCGGCCAGCTTCTGGAGCCTGTTCAGAGCGACTCGAGCAAAGACTTTCCCCACTATGCTGAGCAGGGAGATTCCCTTTCCCTCATTCCAGAATCACAATAATAGATTCCCCTTGTCCGCAATTCCACATGCATAAGCTTCCACATTCAATGGATCATTCTCCACTGTTAAGTTCCAAAAAGCTTGTTGTGAAAGGATATTGCTGGAGCCTATCTTTACTCAGTTTCACATTTATTATAAAGAGTAAAAGGAGTACAAACATATTGCTTCTCACTCAAACCCTCCACCAGTCTCAGCAAGTGACTGCTTTTCAGTGCTCAAGTAAGACCCCAATTAACACCCTCCACCTGCATATAATTAAACAACTGATACACAATTAACATCCACCATTTCTGGCACATTCAACAAGATGCCATCACCAAATCCTCCTATCTCCTCTCAGTAATTCAAAGGGACTGTTCCTTTCACAAAACCCTGCTCCACTCCTCAATCATCCCAAACATTCCCTCCCCTTCCCACAGCACCTTCCCATGTAAGCAGAGGAGATGCAACAATTGCTCTTTCAACTCTTCCCTTGCCACTGTCCCGGGCCTCAAACCCTCCTTCCAGGTGAAACAGTGATTTACTTGTACTTTTAATTTAAATTCTTTTTCTTTCAATTTTGTCCACTGCTCACAATGTGGTCTCCACTACACTGGGGAGACCAAACACCGATTGGGTGATTGCTTAGCTGAACATCCATGTTCAGTGTGCAAGTGTGACCCTAAGCTTCTCGTTGCTTGCTGTTTTAATTCACCACCCCACTCTGCCCTCCCCTCGGCCTCCTATACAGTTCCAATGAAGCTAAAAAAACAGCACCTCATCTTTCAATTAGGCACTTTACAAAGGCCTCCTCCTGAGGTCCCCAACATCACAAATGCCCCTCTTCAGCAAATTCAATTCAGTCCACATGATATCAAGAAATGACTGAAGGCACTGTGTACAGAAAAAGATGTGGGCCCTGACAATATCCAGGCTATAGTACTGAAGACTTGAGCTCCAGATGTAGCCATGCCCCAAGCCAAGCTGTTCCAGTACAGCGACAACACCAACAATGTAGAAAATTACCCAGGTATGTTCGGTCCGCAAAAAGCAGGACAAATCCAACCTGGCCAATTACCGCTCCATCAGTCTATTTTCGATCATCAAAGTGATGGAAGGTGTCGTCAATAGTGCTACCAAGCATCACTTACATAGCAATAACCTGCTCGCTTATGCTCAGTTTGGGTTCCGCCAGGGCCACTCAGCTCCTGACCTCATTATAGCCTTAGTCCAAACATGGACAAAACAGCTGAACTCCAGAGGTGAGGTGAGAGTGACTGACTTTGACATCAAGGCAGCAGTTGAACAAGTATGGCATCAAGGAGCCCTGGAAAAATTGAAGTCAATGGGAATCAGGGAGAAAACGCTTCACTGACTGGAGTCATATCTAGCACAAAGGAAGATGGTTGTGGTTGATGGAGGCCAATCATCTCAGCTCCAGGACATTGCAGCAGGAGTTCCTCAGAGTAGTGTCCTAGGCCCAACCATCTTCAGCTGCTTCATCAATGGCCTTCCCTCCATCATAAGGTCAGAAGTGGAAATGTTCACTGATAATTGCACATTCGTAAGTCATCAAATACTGAAGCTGTCCATGTCCCTGTGCAGCAAGACCTGGACAACATTCAGGCTTGGGCTGATAAGTGACAACTAAAATTCACACCACACAAGTGCCAAGCAATGACCAAATGGTATAAATTCGCCCCAGCATAATGTTACTTGTTTGCAATGGTCCAAAGATTGCAAAAACATGAAAACACAGCAATAGATGTGCATGTGACTGACCAGATTTATGTGCTGGCTTTCACCTTCTCAGGTCTTTGTCTGTACCCTGCCTCTGGCCACTGTCAGTTAGGCTTCATAAAAGTTTTTTTTTGGAGTAGAAAGTGGTCTGGTTTAAAATTAGTTTTGCCAGTAGCTTGCACTCTGGGGCTGGGGACTGCCTTCCAGATATCATAAAACTGACAAAGCTGGTGACTGTAAACAATTATATGCAGACCACCTGCTCAAAGACCCCCAGGTTCTATTTGCACCTTAGGATCTGATCTAAATACTGTATCTGAAATGAGAGTCCCAAGGGTGTACAACATAAATTAGAGCTAGGTCATTTAAGCAGAAAATCAAGAAGTACTTGGTTAAATAAATGGTAGTGGAGATTTGGAACTCTATCCAAATAGGCCGTGGATGGTAGGTTAATTGAATTGAATTGAATTGAACTGGAATTAATAGATTTTTGCTTGGTAAGGGTATCAGAGGATAAGGAGCAAAGGTAGGAGGAGAGAGTTGAGGTACTGATCAATCATGATCTAACTGAATGGCAGAAGAGGTTCAAGGGGTTCAATAGCCTACCCGTGTTCCTGGGTTCTTAATAGATAATAGTAAATTTTAATGATTCCATTATGGGTAACCACTCCATACATTAAAATCAAAATTCTACCCATTCTGACCTAAATGGAAAACAGGCACCATCATACTAAACTGTTGCAAAAACAGGAGAAATGAATATACAGTTACCGTCACAAAAAACATCTATTGTCAAATATGTAGGTCAGCAGGAAAGGCACTTCAGGGATCCCTTGCCTTCACCACCATCACCCCCGCACCCCCAACCTAGACTGTTCAAACTCTTTCCAATAATGACCAAGAACATTATTGGAGACTGGGATTTCCTCTTGAATTTGCCCAGTGGGAAGCGTTCCTCACTGGAATCAGGTCCTTTTTCATTTGCTCAGGTCAGAAGCATGTTTACATAGAGTCACTCTTAACTGTTCCAAATGCTAATATATACAATGTAATAATCTATAACTTGGAATAAATGAAAACCAGAACAAAAACTAGCTTTGTTGAGAAGCATATGCCCAAACAATTTTAAACTAACACAAGGGGCTGAAATTTATTCAGGCGGCGGCGCCCTTTGAACCTGGCACACACGTACAACTGCGGGCCCTATTTAAAGGGCTACCAGTACAGCAGCTGTGCCTGCATTAAAGAAGATTCCTGGACACAGTGTGGTAAATTAAAGGGATACAACATTATGGAGTCAGCAGCGTTACAGGGTGGCACCACGGTTCAGTGATGCCTCCCTGACTGCCCTGCTCCAAGCTGTGCGTGCAAGGTGGGAGGTCCTCTTCCCCAGGAGCCTGACCAAGGCAGCTGGCTGGAGGTGGCTCAGGTGGTGAGCAACTGTGGTACCATCTGGTGCAGTGCCAAAAACAAATGAATGACCGAAGTATGAGATTAAGTACCAATGTCTATCAGGGCTCCTTTGAAACTGGGTGTACCCACACAGAGTGGCATATGTGTGCCACTGCTGTGCCGAAGAATGGGAGGTTGGGCGGGGATGGAATAAACGCCATGAATGGTGCAATGTATGGCACAACATACCCTTGTCCGATGCTCAGGGAATGGCACCTACATAAGTGGCTCACTCAGAAGTGCACACCAAGAAACCCCCACCTTTGTGGCCGGCAACTGTCTTTTGATATGTGTCGCCCTGTTGACATTCCATTGTTAATATCTGCCCCCTTGCCCCACCTGGCCAAGATGGCCCACAAATCGAGGGAGTCCTCCCGCACCAGAGGAGATCCTGTCAATCTTAGACTGACGGATGCCGAGTAGGAGGCCCTGCAGCTGGCACCAAGGCAGCAGGTGCGCTCATTCGGGCAGATTGACATTGGGCTCCAAGGTGAGCAGACGTCCAATTGATATTAAATATGGGCACTGTATATTATTGGTTCGGTAATGCAATGCTGCTGACATTGTAAAGTGTGTTACAGCAGAACTGACAATGTCCTTTTTCCATTGTGTCTTCCAGGTGAAAGAACAGAGTAGAACCCAGCTGGGCACATGCCATCCGCCACCTCAGAGGAAGAGTCAGACTCTGAGGAAGCACTGTCCCATGACACTGATGCATCTTCCACCAGCGCAGATACAGTCACCTTGGTCGGTATCCGTCCGGCCTTAAGAGTGTGGGTCACAATCTGGTGAGAGCACCGCACAAGCACCCGAGCAGCTGACTGACACTGAGACTGCCATGGCCCCTGACAGTCGGAGGCCTATGAGTGGCCAGGCCCATGCTGAGCCCCAGGCTACTGATGACTCTGTTATGACCAGGTGAGAAAGGGATCTCGGGGTCCTCTCAGCCTTCACCTGGTCTTACCATAACAGGGTTTAATTTTTAAAACACCGTGCATTTAGCTCCCCCTTGGTGAATTCTTGTTTACCGCTTTCCAATTATAAGGCAAAGAAACCAACACAAACAGGTTTTCTTAGCTTTAAAGAAGAAAAGTTGAAATTTACTAACCTTGAACTTAAACTCTAACTCGACTGACGCCTATGAATACATGACTTGCCCACGCTAGCATGCATACACGACAGACACATGCAAATAGAAACAGAAAAGAGAAGAAAAAATAAAGTGGAAAAGTTTGAGGCAATATCTGAAGAGTTTTTGTTACGGTTCTTCGAGCTCATAGCAGAGTCCTTGATTGTAGGTAGATCTTGCTTTTCGTTGGGGCCCATATTCTTCTTAAATCTTGTTTGCTGCAGGAGATTTTTCTCTCTTAGGGTTCATGTGTCTTCGGTGGATTCACAGGCTTGTGAGAAAGAGATGGGAGCAGACAGTAGATTTTGTCTCAATCCAGGAGCAAACGGTCTTTCTTTTGAGTTCAAACTCTCTGTGGCTAGTTCAAAAAACCCTAGAACTGCCAGTTAGTCATGTGACCAGCTGGTCCAACCAGTCCTGGCCCCTGTGGATTGCATCACTTCAGCAGGCCCTGGAATGTGCTTCTCCACCCACTCACTGTCCGGTGATCAACATCCATTGTAGGTTGAATGTGTGTGAGAATGGTCCTTTGTCTACACAAGCACCGTCTGTTAGCATGCAAATGTTTTTTCCAGCCACGGTTGATCTGTTCAACAAGTCATTACCGCGCTCCAGCAACAGTTCAAAATCAATATTCATACGACAAAACCAATGTGCCTCATTCTTGGCAGGTGGGGGCCTGCATGACAACCCTCTGCTGTTGACGGACCAGGGCAGGCCGCAGCTGTTGGAAAAGTTACGGCAACTGCAGGCAGAGATGCCACAGGCCATGAGTGGATGACAGGGGAGTCTATCCACGCCATGACTGTTGCCATGTTGCAGGCAAATGAGCACCTGGCATCATCTATTGAGGCAGCGGTGGCCCTTGTGGTGACTAAGAATCAAATAATAGGCTCAGACGTGCCATCCCTCGCCGCTACCGTCACATCCATTGAACAGTGGCTAGATGCGAGAGGGACCAGGGGCATGGAGAATGCCCCTGCTCCTGGTCCCTCCCAGGAGGGCACAGGGGTTCCAACCAACCCTGAGCTGGGGGCGGCGAGCCAGCAGACCATATCTGGGGTCCCTCCTCCAGGCGATTCCTAGGTGGATGCTGGCCCCTTCGCCTCTCCACCTGTGAGTGAAGCTCCAGCAGCCGTGACACCTGAGGAGGGTTCTGTAATGACACAGGATCCTCCTCACCAGCCGGGGCCCTCCAGGCCTCGTATGCACAAAGGACTACCGCCAAAGTCATCGACAACCAAAGGGCAATCTGATCAGCAGCCTTCCTCCAGTCAGGTTGCGAGCGCAGAGGTTGGACCGAGAAGGGGCACCCCCAAGCTTTTAAAGAACACATTCTGGCACGAATGGGAATGCATGGGTGTCACAGCAATGTAAATACGTCTTTCACTAAAATGTTCCTCACCAACATGTGTGTCCTTTTCTCTGTGTGAATGATGTGTGCCAGCATGAAGCGCCAATGTCACATTCCTTTGCACTGTTGGCCCTTCAGGAGAGCCAATGTATGCAATATCATTGCCATGCCACCACTACTCATGAGCATCTCCACTGATGCAGTGACATGGACATTGGCTTAGTCAGCTGCTGCCTCTAATGTTTTACACAGGGATGCTGCAGATGTGGACTGGTTTAGTTTAGTTTAGAGATACAGCACTGAAACAGGCCCTTCGGCCCACCGAGTCTGTGCCGACCATCAACCACCCATTTATACTAATCCTACACTAATTCCATATTCCTACCACATCCCCACCTGTCCCTATATTTCCCGACCACCTACCTATACTAGGGGCAATTTATAATGGCCAATTTACCTACCAACCTGCAAGTCTTTGGCATGTGGGAGGAAACCGGAGCACCCGGAGGAAACCCACGCAGACACAGGGAGAACTTGCAAACTCCACATAGGCAGTACCCAGAATTGAACCTGGGTCGCTGGAGCTGTGAGGCTGTGCGGTGCTAACCACTGCAGCACTGTACAGCAGGTAAGCGAGGATGATGTGAGGCTTGCAGAGCTCATGTCGGTTCCTATGGAGCAGACAGCCTTTGTCTGATAAGCCACTGCTAGCCCTATGTGCAGAGCCTGGGTGCCATCTGCCCTCCTATGAGTCTTTCATGTTGTAGATCCTCACAGTCCGAGGAGGAATCTGTTGACGTCTCTCCTCATCGTGCCAGGCCTGGCCCCTATGGGATGCACAGTTGTGCAGAGCAGCAAAGAAAGGAGCTGGCCTTTTCGGCCCGTAGTACAGGGCATCACCCTATCCATACAGGCATTGGAAGTGCTCTTTCAGCATGCCAATCTCCTGCTCATTGGGGGCTCTTGTAGCTCAGTGGCTGGCGTTGTATCTCTCCTCTGTAGCAGTGGTAGGGTCTCTCACTGGTGTTGGGAGCCTTGTCTGCAAACGATAGCCCTCATCTCAAAGATGCCACCGCTCCATCTAAGCCAGTTCAGTGAACAGCGGTGGCAGCTGCGACTGGCGCAAGATCCAGGTGTCATGGAGCTGTCTGAGAAGCGGTCACACATTTGCATGAAGTATCTGCGGTGATCACAGACCAGCTTCACCTAGATTGAGAGGACTCCTTTAATGCTGACGTCTGCAGGAGGTAGCCTGGTGGGAGGCCTGATGGCCACATGAGTGCAGTCTATGAATATTACAACCTATGGCTCTCCGGCAATGGTGCCGAAACCGATGGCCCTCTGGGCCTGGTTGTGAGAATCCGACCTGAAGCTGACATACTCAATGGCCCTCTGGTGCAGAGCACTGGTGACCTCCCTGATCCAGTGGTGCACTGCTGACTGTGTGACCCCACATTGGTCTCTGGTGGGCCCCTGAAAAGTTGCAGAGGCGTCAAGCTTGAGAACTGCTGCCACTATGAGGATCAAAAGTATAGGATGTCCACCGAAGCCTATGGGCTGTAGGTCATCTTTGAGCAGTGATGTGTCACCACCCTCTCTACATGCGCAATCGTCGCTGACACTGGTGCTCTGACATCCGATGGCATGTCATAGAGTCATACAGTACAGAAACGGGCCTTTGAGCCCAACGCGTCTGCGCCAACCATCAAGCACCCATCCAATCTAATCCCATTTTCCCGCACTTGGTCCGTAGCCTTGTATGCTATGGCGTTTCAAGTGCTCGTCTAAATACCTCTTAAATGTTTTGAGGGTTCCTGCCTCTATCACCCCTTCAGGCAGTGTGTTCTAGATTCCAACCCCCTCTGGGTGAAAAAGTTTTTCCTCAAATCCCCTCTAAACCTCTTGCTCCTTACCTTAACTCTATGCTCCCTGGTCATTGACCCCTCCGCTAAGGGAAAAAGTTTCTTCCTATCTGTCCTATCAATGCCCCTCATAATCTTATATACCTTAATCAGGGCCCCCCTCAGCCTTCTCTGCTCCAAGGAAAACGACCCCAGTCTATTCAGTCTCACTTCGCAGCTAAAATGCTCCAGCCAAGGCAACATTCTGGTGAATCTCCTTTGCACCCTCTCCAGTGCAATCACATCCTTCCTATAATGTGGTGACCAGAACTGTACACAGTACTCCAGCTGTGGTCTGACCAGCATTTTATACAGTTCCATCATAACCTCCCTGCTGTTATATTCTATGCCTTGGCTAATAAAGGCAAGTATCCCATATGCCTTCCTAACCACCTTATCTACCTGTGCTGCTGCCTTCAGTGATCTATGGAGAAGTACACCAAGGTCCCTCTGACCCTCTGTACTTCCTAGGGTCCTACCATCCATTGTATATTCCCTTGCCTTGTTAGTCCTCCAAAAGTGCATCACCACATACTTCTCAGGATTAAATTCCATCTGCCACTGCTCCGCCCATCTTACCAGCCCAACTATATCGTCCTGCAATCTAAGGCTTTCCTCCTCACTATTTACGACACCACCCATTTTCGGGTTATCTGCCAACACTGATCATATCTCCTATATTCACATCTAAATCATTAATGCACACTACAAACAGTAAGGGTCCCAGCACCGGTCCCTGCGGTATACCACTGGTCACAGGCCTCCACTCGCAAAAACAACCCTCGACCATCACCCTCTGCCTCCTTCCATTAAGCCAATTTTGGATCCAATTTGCCAAATTGCCCTGGATTCCATGGGCTCTTACCTTCTTAACCAATCTCCCATGTGGGACCTTATCAAAATCCGACTGAAGTCCATGCAGACCACATCAAGTGCTTTACCCTCACCTACACATCCAGTCACCACCTCGAAAAATTCAATCAAGTTTGTTAGACACAATCTCCCCCTGACAAAGCCATGCTGACTATCCCTGATTAATCCCTGCCTCTCCAAGTGGAGATTAATCCTGTCTCTCAAAATGTTTTCCAATATTTTCCCTGTCACTGATGTTAGACTCACTGGCCTGTAATTACCTGGTTTATTCCTGCTACCGTTCTTGAATAATGGTACCACATTCACTGTCCTCCAGTCCTCTGGCACATGTCCTATGGCCATAGAGGATTTGAAAATTTGTGTCAGAACCCCTGCTATCTCCTCCTTTGCCTCACATAGCAGCCTGGGATACATCTCATCTGGGCCTGGGGATTTATCCACTTTTAAGCCCACTAAAACAGCAAATACTTCCTCTCTTTCAATGCTAATTTGTTCAAGTATATCACAATCCCCCTCCCTGATCTCTAGACCTACATCGTCCTTCTCCATAGTGAACACAGATGAAAAGTAATCATTTAAAACTTCACCTATGTCCTCCGGCTCCACACAAAGATTGCTTCTTTGGTCCCTAATGAACCCTACTCGTTCCCTGATTATCCTCTTGCCCTTAATATACTTAATCTAACGTCTTTGGATTTTCCTTTATCTTGTCTGCCAGTGTTTTTTCATGTCCCTTCTTCGCTCTCCTAATTACTTTTTAAGTACCCCCTACACTTTCTATACTCCTCTTGGGCCTCTGCTGTTTTCAGCGCTCTGAATCTGCCATAAGCCTTTTTTTTCCTTATCCAATCCTCTATATCCCTTGACATCCAGGGTTCCCTGGACTTGTTGGTCCTACTCGTTACCTTTACAGGAACATGTTGTACCTTGACTCTCACTATTTATTTTCTGAATGACTCCCACTGGTCTGATGTAGCCTTTCCTACAAGAAGCTGCTCCCAGCCCACTTTGGCCAGATCCTGTTTTATCATATTGAAATCTGCCTTCCCCCAATTCAGTACCTTTATTTCTGGTCCCTCTATGTCCTTTTCCACCTTAAATCTTACAGAGTTATGGTCACTATCCCCAAAATGCTCCCCCACTGCCACTTCCACCACTTGTCCGGCTTCATTCCCTAGGATTAGGTCCAGTACCACTCCTCCTCTTGTAGGACTCTCTATGTGCTGGCTCAGAAAGCTCTCCGGTATGCATTTTAAGAATTCTGCCCCCTTCAAGCATTTTGCACTAAGACTATCCCCTCTAATATTGGGAAAGTTGAAATCCCCGACTATTATTACCCTATTATTTTTGCACCCCTCTGAGATTTGCCTCCATATCTGCTCCTCTATCTCTCCCTCACTGTTTGGAGGCCTGTAGTACACTCCCAGCCAAGTGATTGCCCCCTTTTTGTTTTTAAGTTCTACCCATATGGCCTCATTAGAGGAACCTTCTAAGATATCATCCCTCCTTACTGCAGTAATTGACTCCTTAATCAACAGTGCAATGCCACCTCCTCTTTTACACCCTCCCCTATCACACCTGAAGATTCAATACCCTGGGCTATTGAGCTGCCAGTCCTAGCCTTCCCTCAGCATGTCTCTGTGATAGCAAAAATATTGTATTTCCTTGTGTTAATCAACGCCCTCAATTCATCTGCCTTACTTGTCAGACTCCTTGCGTTAAAATAGATACAATAAGCCTTGCATTATTCGCTTGTGCCTTAACAGGTCCATATTAGCTCTGCCCTCCAGACTGACTTAGTTTCTCTTCTATATTTGATTGCACATCAACCCCTACTGTACCTCTACTCTGTAATCCACCCCCCTGCTAAATTAGTTTAAACCCTCCCACCAACAGCACTAGCAAACCTCCCAGCAAGGATGTTGGTCCTGTTCCGGTTCAGGTGCAATCTGTCCAACATGTACAGATCCCACCTTTGCCAGAAACAGGCCCAGTGATCCAGGAAACTAAAGCCCTTCCTCCTGCACCATCTCTTCAGCTACGCATTCATCTGCTCTGACCTCCTATTCCTATACTCACTAGCACGTGGCACCAAGAGTAACCCAGAGATTACAACCTTTGAGGTCCTGCTTTTTAATCTGCTACCCAACTCCCTAAATTCTTATTGCAGAACCTCATCCCTCTTTCTACCTATGTCATTGGTACCAATGTGGACCACAACCTCCGGCTGTGCACCCTCACTCTCCAGAATACCCTGTAGCCACTCGGTGATATCCATGACCCTTGCACCAGGGAGGCAACATACCATCCTGGAATCACGTCTTAGACCACAAAAATGCCTGTCTGTCCTTCTAACTATAGAATCCCCTACCACTATTGCTCTCTTGCCCCTTTTTCTCCAACCCAGCGCAGCTGAGTCACCCATGATGTTCCGATTATAACTCTCGTGCATTCTCCAGAGGAACCCTGTTTCCCATCGGTACTCAGAACTGAATACTGGTTAGAAAGTGGGATGTCCTCCGGGAATTCCTGAACTACCTGCCCTGATCTTTCTGTCCATCTGGCAGCCACCCAGTCCCCCTCCGACTGTGCTCACCTAGGCACCGGGTTGACTACCTCCTGAATCTTGCCATCCATGTAGTCCTCCATCTCACGGATGCGCCACAGTGACTCCAGCCGCCGTTCGAGCTCCGAAACTCGAAGCTCAAGCTTCTGCAACTGGAGACATTTTCTGCAGACATGTTCGCCAAGGTCACATGGCATGCCCACGACTTCCCACATTGCACAGGAGGCACATTCTATTTGGCCAAGCTGCCCTGCCATTACTTAATTTTACAATGAAATTTTGCTAGTGTAATAACTTACCAGCTATTAACAATCAGCTTTATCCACTGTATTTTTGAGGCTGAGAAGGCAGAAAAGAAAGAGACCAAAGAGCATCTTCCACTGCGCCCCCACCACCCACGAAAATACCAACACTCAACTTACAGCCGAAGAAGGGTCACTGACCCGAAACGTTAACTCTGCTTCTCTTTCCACAGATGCTGCCAGACCTGCTGAGTGATTCCAGCATTTCTTGTTTTTATTACAGCCTCACTCCGTGCAAACAGCACTAGTACAGCTAGTAATTACTAATAAATTATAGGTAGCTATCCGAGGGCTTTATTTTAAAAATAACCTTTTTTTACTTTAGTCTATCTCAGCTATCCCCATGCAAGAACAGCTGCCGCCCACTGACCAATCAGCCCACAGGATTTCAGTGATGTCACTATTAGTTTTTTTTTCCACTTAATCAAAACAGAGTGTGCACAGAAACAGTCAGACAGCCTGCCGCTGCCCCGGACGGCAGGTTAGTGAAGGGCCTCGAGCCCGCTCTTTTATTTACAGCTCTTCTCCAGTCCCGGTTCCTTCCAGGTCCGCCACTGCCTGCCGCTGCCCCAGATGTCAGGTAAGTGAAGGGCCTCGAGCCTGCTCTTTTATTTACAGCTCTTCTTCAGTCCCAGTTCCTTCCAGGTCCGCCACTGCCCTGGACGTCATGTGGGGCCTGTAGATGCATGGCTCTGCTGTTGGGGGCTGCTGCTCACAACCGGGGGCCTCTGCGCGGATTGCACCTGCCTGTTGATTTTGCCTCTGGCGCATATGGATCCTCATGAGCAGAGGATCACACAATGTAGGATGAGCCATACCTATTTCCATGTGATAAATAAAGTTGAACTCTTCATGTATTCGAAGGTGACTAACGGGGCAGGGACTGGCATGGACAGGTACATCGGCTGCTTTCCTGGATCAACTATGTGGCGCGCCATGGCATGGCCCATCTTGGTCAACACTCAGTGGCACAGCATGACCACGTCAAGATCCTACCAACTGAATCGATTGCCCCCACCATCCATATAACCTTAATGCTCCTACCCCAAACACAGGGTGACTACAGTGCCGCTGATCCTTCACAAACACAAATAAACGCAGAGAGTACACTGTTTACAGTAATCCAAGACCCCCTCTCTCCTCCCTTTAAGAATGCAGAGCTGAGACCCGTGATTCCCTCCCCTCCCTTCCAGTATACAGAATGAGACACCTGTAATCCCCCACTCCCTCCCTCCTCCCTTTAAGAATGCAGTGAGACCCCTGCGATTCCCCCTCCTCCCTTCCAGTATGCAAAATGAGACCCCTGTAATCCCTCCCTTCCTCCTCCCTTTAAGAATGCAGAGTGAGACCCCTGTAATCTCTCCTCCCTCCTCCAAGAATGCAGAGTGAGACCGCTGTAATCCTGCCCTCCAACCCCCCTCTCCTCCCTTCAAGTATGCAGGTGGGAACCCTGAAAAAGGAACTTACCTTCTGTTGTGAAACCTTCTGCCTCTGATTACCCGCCGACTTTCTAATCGTGAATGGGACGGCATGTGACGGCCACCCGTTCAAAGTAAAATAAGCAAGTGTCCATGGAGAGGCGGTGGGCTGCATAATCTGCAGTGGTAAGTACCCGTGGCGTCGAGGGGCCGGTAAAATGCAGCCCAAGATATCTAGTAATGTTTTTTAGGTGTAGTAAGTTCCCAAGAACATGACCTCCCTCACTAGGGTATGAAATCAATATCAAGACATTTTAATAGACCTGATTGATAGTGATGTCAGTACTCGTATTTCTTTTCATGCATCCCTTGTCCTGCCCTGCTCTTCAATTTAAATATCAGCACCTCAGAATCAAATAAACAAGGGCTAAGATTTATTTTTTGTGCCCTTTAAACAGAATATTTTACATCAGCAGGACAGCAATAACTTCCCTAAGGTTGATAATTTTTATATTTTGAGAGTTTAGTATTTAGTGAGAATCATTGTGAAAATTCTTTGTACACAGTTACCAGACCTAAAGATGCAACCAACCTTTTAATTGATCCTAACCATTTTGCAGGTGTTCCAGACATCCAGTAAGTTATTTTGTTAAGCCTCATGGTTGGGGGGGGAAGGGAGGTAACAAGGGGTTGATGTCCTGTGTGTGGTATGCACAACAAAATTGAAAATCCACTTATACAAAATGGATATACAATTTCAATATATATATAGCACCCAGAGGAAATCTTCCCTCACTATCTCTATCATGCTACATGATCTTGGCAATAAAGTAACAATAGCTTCTACCAAAGTCTTTAGAAAGGGAACTCACAGCCAGTTAGGTGCAGCAACATAACAAAGAATTCTGTGATTAGTGCGTACTATTGATACTCTAGTTTTTGGCAAAGGACCACAATTTCAAACTTTGACCCCACCTTCACTTCACAAATATGGGCACCAACTTCCTTTGCAAACATGATGCTCTGCATTCCTGCTTTTCAAAACAAAGCCACACATTCCTGTCCTAGAGCAAAATACTACAAATGCTGCAAATCTGAAATAAAACAGAAAATGCTGGAAATTCTGATGAAAGGTCATCGACGCAAAAGGTTGACTCGGTTTCTCTCACCATAGATGCTGCAAGGCCTGGTGAGTATTTCCAGCATTTCATTTTTTTTAAATTTCAGACCACACATTCCTGTGTTGATTTTAGTTTTTAGAGGTCTTGCACTTAGATTTGAGTTCTTGGGGTGCACTGAGTATAATAGGTTTTCCTGTCTCACTTAAAAGATGTGGAGTTACTTTCCCCTTTGACAAAAATTCATTGTAACTTCCGGGTATCTTATTCTTAACCTCTACATTCACTCAAGATTTTGTATCTGGTTTTACAGCTGCCGTTAAAGCTTGAGCCTGGTCTGCTATACTCTTAGTCAGAGTCTTTTTCTCTGCACTAACTTTGCGTCCCCCGACTAGTCCTATGGGTTTACCTCGCAATTTCCAGCATTCCGAAGATGACTCGTTTTTGGCAATGATCACACTTCGGCTTGCGAACCTCACTTCTACCCTCAGCACCTTCTTTTCTGATCTGAGGAGGTGATCCTGGGACATTCCCAGCTGTTCCTCCTTGTCCCCAGCTACTTGCCTTCCTTTCACTCTCCCACTTTCTATCCTCGGGTTTATCGGGGTGACGGACAAAAGGTTTTGGCTTATTCACAAGCTCAAAATCATCAATTTCCACTGCTTGCCTAGCTTTCAAAACTTTCAGGTTATCTACATGAGTTCTCACTATTGAAAGAATGGAATTTTTAAACTCTCCCAAGTTTTATCTACCACAACCCCTGTCCCCAACCACCCACCAAATTTCCTCCTATCCTCCCTTAAGGTACTGACATTGGTAAAGAACAAGGTGTAGGTAGAATCAGTTTGGGTAAAGATAAGAAATAGCAAAAGTAAGAAGTCTCTTGTGGGAATAGTTTATAGGCCCCCTAACAGTAGCTACGAGCATACAAGAAGAAATAATGGGGGCTTGTAAGAAAGGTACTGCAATCATCAAGGGTGATTTTAATCTACATATAGATTAGACAAATCAGATTGGCAAAGGTAGCTTCCAAGATGAATTCTTAAAGTATACTTGGAACAATTTCTTAGAGCAGTACGTTAGGGCTAACCAGGGAGCAGGCTATTTTTGACCAGATAATGTGCAATGAGACAGGATTAATTAATGACCTCATAAGTAAAGGCTATTCTCGCTGCGTATGAGTTAATCCCTGAAGCTGACCATCAGAAGTTTCAGAACTTAGAGATTGGCTGGGCAGATGTATGTAAAATTTGAGAGGGTGAAGCAAATTAATTGGATATGAGCATTAAAGATGGAAACCACATATCAGAACCTTCGACAGGCGCTGCAGATAAAATTGGTTGTGGGGGCTGTTACACAGTTGGCTCTCTCTTTCCTTGCGCTTCTGTCGTTTTTCCTGTTAACTGCTAAGTCTCTTCAACTTGCCACTCTCCAGCCCCGCCTTTATGGCTGCCCGCCAGCTCTGGCAATCACTGGCAACTGACTCCCACAACTTGTGGTCAATGTCACAGGACTTCATGTCGCGTTTGCAGACGTCTTTAAAGTGGAGACATGGACGGCCGGTGTGTTTGATACCAGTGACGAGCTCGCTGTACAATGCGTCCTTGGGGATCCTGCCATCTTCCATGCGGCTCACATGGCCAAGCCATCTCAAGCGCCACTGGCTCAGTAGGGTGTATATGCTGGGGATGTTGGCTGCCTCGAGGACTTCTGTGTTGGAGATACTGTCCTGCCACCTGATGCCAATGATTCTCCGGAGGCAGCGAAGATGGAATGAGTTGAGACGTCGCTCTTGACTGACTTACGTTGTCCAGGTCTCGCTGCCGTAGAGCAAGGTACTGAGGACACAGGCTTGAAACACTCGGACATTTGTGTTCCGTGTCAGTGCACCATTTTCCCACACCCTCTTGGCCAGTCTGGACATAGCAGCGGACGTCTTTCCCATGCGCTTGTTGATTTCTACATCGAGGGACAGGCTACTGGTGATAGTTGAGCCTAGGTAGGTGAACTCTTGAACCACTTCCACAGCGTGGTTTCCGATATTGATGGATGGAACAGTTCTGATGTCCTGTCCCATGATGTTATAGAGTGATCAAAAGAGTGGGTAAGGTAGATTACTTGATTGACACCCCTAATCGCCGGAACAACAACTGGTTGTGTCACATCAATGTGTTAAAGCAATATTATCGCAGGGAGCAGGATAAGCCAGTTCAGGTATGTCAGGTAATCAGGACTGGTGAAAAAGAAAAGGATAGTGAGGATGAGGCCGAAGCAGGCCCAGACAATTCTCCGACTGAACCTCCAACTATCAGATTAGCGAATTCAGAATGGCTGGGAAAACTGGACAACATGCTTTTGCACTTACAGGCAAATCAACGTGAAGACCTAACCAGGCTTTTCAAAACATTTAAAAGAGTTTGTAGGGATAAGCTGGGATGTACAACCTTAGCCACACATGATGTGGATATAAGGGGAACCATTCCTTGAAAACATCATCCTTACCGGTGAAGTCCAGACAAACAGGCCCAAGTAAAAGCAGAGATCCAATACATGCTGGAAAAAAATTTGATCAAACCTAGTCAAAGTAGATGGAGTTCACCAGTAGTTCTAGTACCTAAACTTGACGGGTCAACCCGGTTTTGTATAGACTACAGAAAAGTCAATGCTGTAACGAAGGCAGATTCCTACCCAATTCCTCGTTTCGACGACTGTATCGACAGAGTGGGCAGTGCTAGGTTTCTTACCAAGATTGACTTGTTAAAGGGATACTGACAAATTCCTTGGACTCCTCGAGCCAAACAGATATCAGCTTTTGTAACACCTGACGGTCGTTATCAATGCCGGGTGATGCCATTCAAGCTAACAATTGCCCCAGCCACTTTTCAAAGATTAATGAATCAGGTGGTAGTCAATGTTCCCAACTGTGTAGTGTATCTCGATGATGTACTAATATACAATAACACTTGGCAAGAACACTTAAAGCAGCTAAAAATTTTGTTTCAAAAACTACAAGCAGTGGAATTAGTGAGAAATCTGGAAAAGAGCAAATTCAGAAAAGCAAGAGTAACTTACCTCGGACAAATAGTGGGTCAAGGACAGGTATTGCCAAAAACAGCAAAGGTACAAACCTTAGTAGAGTTCCCTATCCCCAAATCTAAACGGGAAATAATGAGGTTTTTAAGGATGTGCAGTTTTACAGGAAATTTGTACAGAATTTTAGTACTGTGGCTGCTCCATTAACCGATTTTCTACAAAAAAAGAAAAACAAAGTGGTATGGTTAGATGAATGCCAGGCAGCTTTTGAAAAGCAAACGGCATTCTTAACTAATGAACCAGTGTTGGCTGCTCCAAATTTTACTAAACCCTTTAATACAGCGATCGATGCTAGTGACCTGGGGCTTGGTGCAGTCCTATTGCAGGATGATGCATCGGGTGTAGATAAGCCAGTAGATTACTTGTAAAGAAAACTAAATTACCATCAGAAAAAGTATTCCATTGTGGAAAAAGAAACATTAGGATTTTTGCTGGCCCTCAAACATTTCGAAGTATATGTTCGCCAAGAGTATAAAGAAATACTAATATACACTGACCATAACCCCTTAACGTTGGTGGAAAAATTTAAAAACCGAAATGCTAGAATATTTAGATGGAGTTTGTTGTTCCAGCCTTATCATTTGAAAATTGTACCTATTTCGAGAAAACAATGTTATCGCCGACGCTTTGTCACAAATTTAACCATGTTAACTTATATTGATGGCAAATGTATAAAGAAAATGCTATAAATTATCAGTAGAGTGAATGGGTGCATGAATCTGGAAAATGTTGGAGTGTTTTTTTCTCACCAGTTTCAATTTTTTGCATTGTAATGAAACACATTTTAAGAATGGCGTTTCATTTCGCCAAGGGTGGAGAAGTGACAGAACCGTATTTATTTTCTCCTCGGATTAAAATAGTGGGCCTTTAAGACTCTGTTAAAAACAGTGCACCTTTATGATAGAGAGAGAGAAGCTTCTGGATTTCTGAGGCAGTGTGTCAGCTGCACTTGTTACCTAGATGACAGCAGGCGAGAGAGAGAGAGGTCACAAGGTATAAAGTTTCGATTTGTCTTTGCAAAACTGGCAAAAACCGGTCTGAGCCAGCTACCAGCGAGGCGTGCTACTGAAAAGAGCCGTCTATTCTCTCTCAGCAGAAATTCTATAAGGAGTTACAGGCCAAGTTAATTGCCCAAGGAGAAAAAAAGCTTTCTTTTTGAAGAGACCATTTGTATGCTGAAGGTAGCATAACTCCTTTTCTTCACTTCCAAGCCAGGAAGGATTTGCTTCAAGACGGAATCTCTCAGCCTGCTGCAGCCTAAGTGTTTTCAATGCTTGCCTATTCAAGGACTATTTCATCATATTTACGTGGAGACTTCGAGTAGCATTTAATTATTTTCATATTAGAATACCTCACCTATCGGGAACATAACCCACGAAGACTTATTTATTTATTTTTAAGAAACAGCTAATTTTTAAAACATCCTTTTTTAAAAGAAACCAGTTAACCATAATTTTTGAGTGTATGTATATGAATGGGGGAGTTAGGTTGAAATAAGAAGTTATAAGGTCTTTAGACAAAGGTTTATTTTAATAGTGTTTAAGATTTAGTTTTTAATAAATAGTTGATTTGTTGTTGTCTAAAGATACCAGGTTTGGTCTGTTTTATTCCAGGGGTTACTAGAGTGTTTAATTAGGCTGTTTTCCAGTTGGGTGGGAAAACTTTAATAATACGCTACAACTTGTGGAGTGATGGGACTAAATTGACAGCGCATTGCTCCCGCCTCGGTCATAACACATTGCAGATAGAATTATGCATGGACACTCCACCTCAAAGGGCATTCGTGCTTACGAGAAGGTTCAGAAAACAGCAACAAGGAAACTAGATTTAACTTCCAGAATCAAAGTCAGATTCAAGGAATTCACTTAGTTCATTGAAGAAAAGGTGATGTGAGAACAAACATGAAACTTGTATCCTTAAAATTGAGTTGCATTGTTAAAATAGATAAAATCAGATTGCTTCATTTAAGCAATATTGACAAAACTGGAAGCTACGCATACAAAATAAGTCAACCTTATTTTGTTAAATTTTGCTGCACAGAATGTGGCCATTTGGCCATCATGCCAACATCAGGTCATTGAAAGAGCTATCAAATCAATCTTTTTGCTCTGCTCTTCCTTCATACACTTTTCATGATACTTTTCAAGTATTTATCCATTTCCCTTTTGTAAACTATTATAGATTATGCTTACAGTATTGTTTTTGGTATAATCCTCCATCTAAAAAACCTTATCTAACCTCTCCCTTTATTATTTTGATAATTGTCAAATTATGCCCTCTGTTCTTTTTTGCTTATTTGCTCATGTAATGTGGGTGTCACTGTTAAGGCCAGCATGTATTGCCCATCCTAACTTCGCTACAGAAGGTGGCAGTGAGCCACTTTCTTGAACCGCTGCAGTTTGTGTGGTGTCCGTATCCCACAAAGCTGTTAGGTAGGAAGTTCCAGGATTTCGACCAAGCAACAATGAAGGAAAGGTGATATATTTCCAAGTCAGGATGATGTGTGAATTGGAGGGGAACTTGCAGATGATGATGTTCCCATGTTCCTGCTGCCCTTGTTCTTCTAGGTGGTAGAGGTTGTGGGTCTAGAACGTGCTGTTGAAGAAAGCTTGGTGAGTTGCAGCGGTATCCTGCAGGTGATACACACTGCAGCTACAATACGTCGGTGGTAGATGGAGCGTGGGTCTATTGAACACTATTGAAAAGTACCCCGCTTTTTCTAGTCTCTCATGATTAAAGTTTCCCACCTTTTGTATCACTTTAATGAATTTCATTTTTGAAAGGATGGCAGACAGCGGAGATGGAAATTATTCAGCTTCTTTTCTTGATAGCTGTAAGTCACCCACGTTTCACAGCCATACAGCAAGTTACTTACAACACAGGCCTTATACTGCATTAGCTTGGGTCCTAAGGGTCCGCTCGGTGCTATCCCATGTGCATTTTGGCCAAAGGTGGTAGCTGCTTTCCCTATGCTTTTATCGAGCTCTGCATCAAGGGACAGATTGTCTATCACCATGGACCCAAGGTAGCAGAACTTGCTAACCACTTCCAGTGGGGTGTCATATAGTGTGATCAGGGGTAGAGATGCCACATTTTGTCCCATGACCACTGTTTTCTTAAGGCTTATAGTGAAGGAGAACAAGTCCTCTCAAAGGCAGTGCTTCCCAAGTGTGTTGACAGTAATCAAACAGAGGTGGCTTCAGTAGATCGGACACGTCTGCAGGATGGAAGACAGCCGCATACCCAAGGACCTTCTGTATGGTGAGGTTGGTGGGGCCAGATGACCAGTGGGGTGCTCAAAGCTCCACTTCAAGGATGCTTGCAAGTGAGACATGAAGGACCTAAATGTCGACTATCAAACCTGGGAGTCATTAACTGGTGAAAGAGGGAAATGGCAACACATCCTGTGGATTGGCATGCACTACCACAATGACCAGTGGCTACAGCAACTTGGCAACAGGCGCCAATGCTGAAAACAACTCACAGCTTCATGTGCGGCAGAACCCGCCTCTCAAGGATTGGCCTTCACAGCCATCAGCAAAGGTGCACCAAGAGAAGACACCCAACATAAATGGATTGTTTGCTGCATATCCATCATCTTTCGTAGATGGAAGATGCCAATCACAGTAAATCTCATTTGCACCCTCTCCAGAATTTTGACAGATGGATACAATGTGGTGAAGTGTGAAGTTATCCACGTTCGTAGGAAAAATTTAAAAAAACGGAATATTTTTGAATCCAGAGAGACTGGGAAATGTTCGCATTCTGCAGGACCAGGGTGTCCTTGTTCATGAGTCACAGAAAGTTAACATGCGGCTATAGCAAGCAATTAGGAAGGTAAATGGTATGTGAGTTTTTGTTACAAAGGGATTGGAGTATAAGTGTAAAGAAGTCTTGCTACAATTATACAGGCATCGGTGAAGCCACACTTGGAGTGCTGTGTGCAATTTTAGTCCCCATACCTAAGGAAGGCCCTCCTGCCTGGGGCGCTATGGCGTTGGAAGGATGAATGAGAACGGGCAGAGACTGCTTGAGTTGTGTACCTATCATAACCTCTGCATCACCAACTCGTTCTTTCACACTAAACCCTGTCACCAGGTTTCATGGAGGCACCCAAGATCACGTCGTTGGCACCAGCTAGACCTCATTGTCACAAGGCGAGCCGCCTTAAACAGTGTTCAAATCACACGCAGCTTCCACAGTGCGGACTGCGACACCGACCACTCCCTGGTGTGCAGCAAGGTTAGACTCAGACCAAAGAAGTTGCATCATTCCAAGCAGAAGGGCCACCCGCGCATCAACACGAGCAGAATTTCTCACCCACAGCTGTTACAAAAATTTCTAAATTCACTTGTAACAGCCCTTCAAAACACTCCCACAGGGGATGCTGAGACCAAGTGGGCCCACATCAGAGACGCCATCTATGAGTCAGCTTTGACCACCTACGGCAAAAGTGCGAAGAGAAATGCAGACTGGTTTCAATCTCATAATGAAGAGCTGGAACCTGTCATAGCCGCTAAGCGCATTGCACTTTTGAACTACAAGAAAGCCCCCAGCGATTTAACATCCGCAGCACTTAAAGCAGCCAGAAGTACTGCACAAAGAACAGCTAGGCGTTGCGCAAACGACTACTGGCAACACCTATGCAGTCATATTCAGCTGGCCTCAGACACCGGAAACATCAGAGGAATGTATGATGGCATGAAGAGAGCTCTTGGGCCAACCATCAAGAAGATCACCCCCCTCAAATCTAAATCGGGGGACATAATCACTGACCAACGCAAACAGATGGACCGCTGGGTTGAGCACTACCTAGAACTGTACTCCAGGGAGAATGCTGTCACTGAGACTGCCCTCAATGCAGCCCAGCCTCTACCAGTCATGGATGAGCTGGACATACAGCCAACCAAATCGGAACTCAGTGATGCCATTGATTCCCTAGCCAGCGGAAAAGCCCCTGGGAAGGACAGCATTACCCCTGAAATAATCAAGAGTGCCAAGCCTGCTATACTCTCAGCACTACATGAACTGCTATGCCTGTGCTGGGACGAGGGAGCAGTACCCCAGGACATGCGCGATGCCAACATCATCACCCTCTATAAAAACAAAGGTGACCGCGGTGACTGCAACAACTACCGTGGAATCTCCCTGCTCAGCATAGTGGGGAAAGTCTTTGCTCGAGTCACTCTGAACAGGCTCCAGAAGCTGGCCGAGCGCGTCTACCCTGAGGCACAGTGTGGCTTTCGTGCAGAGAGATCGACTATTGACATGCTGTTCTCCCTTCGTCAGATACAGGAGAAATGCCGTGAACAACAGATGCCCCTCTACATTGCTTTCATTGATCTCACCAAAGCCTTTGACCTCGTCAGCAGACGTGGTCTCTTCAGACTACTAGAAAAGATCAGATGTCCACCAAAGCTACTAAGTATCATCACCTCATTCCATGACAATATGAAAGGCACAATTCAACATGGTGGCTCCTCATCAGAGCCCTTTCCTATCCTGAGTGGTGTGAAACAGGGCTGTGTTCTCGCACCCACACTTTTTGGGATTTTCTTCTCCCTGCTGCTTTCACATGCGTTCAAATCCTCTGAAGAAGGAATTTTCCTCCACACAAGATCAGGGGGCAGGTTGTTCAACCTTGCCCGTCTAAGAGCGAAGTCCAAAGTACGGAAAGTCCTCATCAGAGAACTCCTCTTTGCTGACGATGCTGCTTTAACATCTCACACTGAAGAATGCCTGCAGAGTCTCATCGACAGGTTTGCGTCTGCCTGCAATGAATTTGGCCTAACCATCAGCCTCAAGAAAACGAACATCATGGGGCAGGATGTCAGAAATGCTCCATCCATCAATATTGGCGACCACGCTCTGGAAGTGGTTCAAGAGTTCACCTACCTAGGCTCAACTATCACCAGTAACCTGTCTCTAGATGCAGAAATCAACAAGCGCATGGGTAAGGCTTCCACTGCTATGTCCAGACTGGCCAAGAGAGTGTGGGAAAATGGCGCACTGACACGGAACACAAAAGTCCGAGTGTATCAGGCCTGTGTCCTCAGTACCTTGCTCTACGGCAGCGAGGCCTGGACAACGTATGCCAGCCAAGAGCGACGTCTCAATTCATTCCATCTTCGCTGCCTTCGGAGAATACTTGGCATCAGGTGGCAGGACTATATCTCCAACACAGAAGTCCTTGAAGCGGCCAACACCCCCAGCTTATACACACTACTGAGTCAGCGGCGCTTGAGATGGCTTGGCCATGTGAGCCGCATGGAAGATGGCAGGATCCCCAAAGACACATTGTACAGCGAGCTCGCCACTGGTATCAGACCCACCGGCCGTCCATGTCTCCGTTATAAAGACGTCTGCAAACGCGACATGAAATCGTGTGACATTGATCACAAGTCGTGGGAGTCAGTTGCCAGCATTCGCCAGAGCTGGCGGGCAGCCATAAAGACAGGGCTAAATTGTGGCGAGTCGAAGAGACTTAGTAGTTGGCAGGAAAAAAGACAGAGGCGCAAGGGGAGAGCCAACTGTGCAACAGCCCCAACAAACAAATTTCTCTGCAGCACCTGTGGAAGAGCCTGTCACTCCAGAATTGGCCTTTATAGCCACTCCAGGCGCTGCTTCACAAACCACTGACCACCTCCAGGCGCGTATCCATTGTCTCTCGAGATAAGGAGGCCCAAAAGAAAAGAAGAAAGAAACCTAAGGAAGGATGTACTTGCCTGAGAGGAATGCAAAGAACATTCACTAAACTGGTTCCTGGGATGAGGGGATTGCCTTATGAGGAAAGATTGAGTAAATCAGGCCTACATTCCCGGAGTTCAGAAGAATGAGAGGTGACCCCAAGATAGATACTAAAGTAAGTTGTGAACAGGACATAAGGAGGCTACAGAGGGATATAGATAGATTAAGTGATGGGCAGAAATCTGGCAAATGGAGTCTAAAGTGGGAAAAAATGAAATTGTCCATTTTGGCAGGAAGAATAAAAAAGCATATTACCTAAATGGTGAGAGATTGCAGAGGGATCTGGGTGTCCTAGTGCATGCATTGCAAAAGGTTAGTAGACAGGTACAGCATGTAACTACGAAAGCTAAAAGAATGTTACCATTTATTGTGAGGGGAATTGAATACAAAAGTAGGGAGGTTATGCTTCAGTTATACAGGGCATTGGTGAGACCACATCTGGATTACTGTGTACAGTATTGGTCTCCTTATTTAATGAAGGATGTAAATGCATTGGAAGCAGTTCAGATAAGATTTACGAGACTAATACCTGGAACGGGCAGTTTGGATAGGCTAGGCTTGTATCCGCTAGAGTTTAGAAGAGTAAGAGGCGACTGGATTGAAATATGTAAGATCCTGAGCGGTCCTGACAGGGTGGATGTGGAAACAATGTTTCCCCTTGTGGGAGAATCTAGAACTATGGGTCACTGTTTAAAAATAAAGAATCACCCATTTAAGACAAAGATGAGGAGAATTTTTTTCTCTGAGGGTTGTGAGTCTTTGGAACTCTCTTCCTCAAAAAGGGGTAGAAGCAGAGTCTTTAAATATTTTTAAAGCAGAGGTAGATAGATTCTTATAAGCAAGGGGGGGAAAAGTTATTGGGGGTAGACAGAAATGTGGAGTTGAGGTTGCAATCAGATCTTGTTGAATGGCGGAGCAGGCTCGAGGGGCTGAGTGGCCTACTCCTGCTCCTAACTCATATGTATCTAATTGAAACATAAAAATTCTTAAGGGTAGATGTTGAAAAATGTTTCCCCCTGTTGGGGAATCTAGAACATGGGGTCACAGCCCCAGAATAAGTGTTCGACCATTTAGGACTGAGATGAGGAGAAATTACTTCACTCAAAGGGTTGTGAACCTTGGAGATTCTCTACCCCAGAGAGTTCTGGATGCTCAGTTATTCAAGACAGAGATCGATAGATTTTTGAGAAGTAAGGGATATGGAGATAGTGTGGGAAGGTGGATTTGGGGTAGAAGATCAGCCATGATCTTGTTGGCTGGTGGAGCAGGCTCAAAGGGTAAAATGGCCTACTTCAGCTCCTATTTATTACGTTCTTATGTCCTTAGGTGTCAGCTTTGGCTCAGTTGGAAGAACACTCATTTCTGAGTCATAAGATTGTGGATTCAAGTCCCACTCCAGAGACTTCAGCCCAAAATCTAGACCGAAAGTCCAGTGCAGTACTGAGGGAGTGCTACACTGTCAGAGGTTTCGAATCAATGCCTTGACTGCCCCCTCAGATGGATAAAGAACCCATGACAGTGGATGGGTGTTTTTCTGAATGGAGGGATGTGACTAGTGGTGTTCCGCAGGGATCAGTGCTGGGACCTTTGCTGTTTGTAGTATATATAAATGATTTGGAGGAAAATGTAGCTGGTCTGATTAGTAAGTTTGCGGACGACACAAAGGTTGGTGGAGTTGCGGATAATGATGAGGATTGTCAGAGGATACAGCAGGATATAGATCGGTTGGAGACTTGGGCGGAGAAATGGCAGATGGAGTTTAACCCGGACAAATGTGAGGTAATGCATTTTGGAAGATCTAATGCAGGTGGGATATATACAGTAAATGGCAGAACCCTTAGGAGTATTGACAGGCAGAGAGATCTGGGCGTACAGGTCCACAGGTCACTGAAAGTGACAATGCAGGTGGATAAGGTAGTCAAGAAGGCCTTCTTCGGTCGGGGCATAGAGTATAAAAATTGGCAAGTCATGTTGCAGCTGGACAGAACCTTTGTTAGGCCACACTTAGAATATTGCGTGCAATTCTGGTCGCCACACTACCAGAAGGACGTGGAGGCTTTGGAGAGGGTACAGAGGAGGTTTACCAGGATGTTGCCTGGTCTGGAGGGCATTAGCTATGAGGAGAGGATTGAAAAACTCGGATTGTTTTCACTGGAACGACGGAGGTGGAGGGGCGACATGATAGAGGTTTACAAAGTTATGATCGGCATGGACCGAGTGGATAGTCAGAAGCTTTTTCCCAGGGTGGAAGAGTCAGTTACTAGGGTACATAGGTTTAAGGTGCGAGGGGCAAAGTTTAGAGGGGATGTGCGAGGCATGTTTTTTACACAGAGGGTGGTGAGTGCCTGGAACATGCTGCCAGGGGAGGTGGTGGAAGCAGATACGATAGCGACGTTTAAGAGACATCTTGACAAATATTTGAATAGGAAGGGAATAGAGGGATATGGGCCCCGGAAGTGCAGAAGGTGTTAATTTAGGCAGGCATCAAGATCGGCGCAGGCTTGGAGGGCTGAATGGCCTGTTCCTGTGTTGTACTGTTCTTTGACACTGCTCGAAGAAGAACAGGGGTGTTCTACTCATGTTTCTGACCAAGATTTATCCCTCAGCTAATATTACTAAAATGGCAATTTAGCTATTATCACATTGCTGTTTGTGGGACCTTACTGTGTGCAAACTGGCTGCTGCATTTCCTATATTACAATCATGACTATATCTCAATTGTATTTCATTGGACTTTGGGACATCCTGAGGCCGTGAAAGGTGCATTGAAATGCAAGTCTTTCTGTTCTTCTTGCTCTAAGTGGAGCACCCAAAACTGAACAAAACATTCAGGCCTAACCAATGATTTTTAATGGTTTAGTCTTACTTTCCCGCTTTTGTATTCAATGCTGCAACTTGTAAACCCAAACATCCTGTTTTAAATACAGTTTTATTAACCTCTTCACCCTTTTTTTAAACAGATTTATGCATAAAAAAACCTAAGCCTCCCTCTTTTCCACCATTTTTTATGTTTTGCCATAGAGTCTATGTCCTCCGCTTATTCTTCATCCCAAAATATCTCATATTTCTCTGCATTAAATTTCATCTAAATTCTACCTGTCCGATCAACTAACCTGTCCTCCTAAAGTTACTTAGTCCTCTTCATATGCTCCTTATTTTTATGTTGTCTGCCAATTTTGCTTTTGTGCCTCCTAAAAACAAATCATTTATACATGTTAAGAACCACAATTGTCTAAAAACAGGACCCCAAGGACACTGCTGTTTACATTTCTCCAGTCTTAAAAACATCCATTAATTACGACTCTATATCCTTTAGTCAACTTCCTATCCATACTTCACATTCCCTTCAGTACTGCATGCCTACACTGTCCCATAATTTTATCAACAAGCCTCCTCAGTGACATAGTACTAGCTTTTGAAAATCCATGCACACATTGTTGCATTCAGTACATAGGAACAGAGGAGCAGGAGTAGGCCATTCAGCCCATCAAGGCTGCTCCACCATTCAATATGATCATGGCTGATCATCCACTTTAATGCATTTTTCCCCACACTACCCCCATATCATTAGTATTTAGAAATCTGTCAATCTCTACTTTAAACATACTCAATGACTGAGCTTCCACAACCCTCAGGGGGACAGAATTCCAAAGATTCACAACCCTCTGAGTAAAGACATTTCTCCTCATCTCTGTTCTAAACGGCCCCCCCCCACTCTTATTTTGAAATTGTATCCCCTGATTCTAGACTCCCCAACCAGGGGAAACATCTTAGCTGCATCTACCCTGTCTATCCCTTTAAGTATTTTGCAGGTTTCAATGAGATCACCTCTCATTCTTAAAAAACTCCAGAGAATACAGGCCCAGTTTCCCCAATCTCACTTCTTAGGACAGTCCCGCCATCCCAGGAACAAGAGTCTCCACTGCTTTCTTAAAGAGCTCTAATATATTTGCCACATACAACCTCCCTTTTACAATCTGTTCTGGCTTTCCTTAATTACAGCGACCTGCATTTATATAGCATCTTTAATATAGTAAAATGACCCTAGCAGCGAAATTAGACAAAAACTGACACTGAGCCGAAGGAGGAGATTTTAGACAGGTGGAAGAGGTATGTTTTAAGTCAGTTTTAGGTGCCCTAAAGGAGGAGAAAGAGATAAAGAGGTTTAGAGAGGGGAATGCCAGACCTTCGGGTCTAGACATTGACAGCATGGCCATCAATGGTAAGGTGAGCATAGTGGAGAATGCACAAGAGGTCAAAGACAGGGAGGAGGGAGGCCGTGGAGGGATATGAATGTGAGGATGAGAATTTTTAAAATGAGTCATTGCCGGAAAGGGACCAAATGTAGGCCAGCAAGCACAGGGGTGATGGGGCAATGGGAATTGGTGCAAGGATATGGGCAACAGAGTTTTGGATGAGCTTATGGTTTTTCAGAAAATTACATTTTGGAAAACAGTGTATGAGAAATCCAAGACATGGCATTTGGAAAGTGTAGTGTGCTTGAGAAAAATTGGGACTTCAGACCTATGGTTCCAATGCTCTCTACACTGGGGTTCTCCTTGTATCATCTCTGGGTCTGTAAGACTAATTAATAGAAATTGATCACAGAATCATTACAGTGCAGGAGACGGGCATTTGACTCATCGTGTCTGCACCGGCTCTCTGAAAGAGCAACTCCCTCAGTTCCATTCCCCTGCCTTCTCCCATAACCTGCACATTATTCCTTTTCATATAACTGTCTAATTCCCTTTTGAATGCTTCAACTGAACCTGCCTACACCATATTCTCAGGCAGCGCAATCCAGACCTTAAACACTCGCTGCATGAAAAAGTTTTACCTATGTCATTTTTGCTTCTCTTACCAAATACTTTAAGTCTGTGCCCTCTCATTCTCTACTCTGTCCAGACCCCTCATGATTTTGAATACCTCTATCAAATCACCTTTCGGTCTTTTCTTCTCCAAGGAAAATAGTCCAACTTTACATAGAGATACAGCACTGAAACAGGCCCTTCGGCCCACTGAGTCTGTGCCAACCATCAACCACCCATTTATACTAATCCTACATTAATCCCATATTCCCTACCACATCCCCACCTTCCCTCAATTCTCCGACCACCTACCTACACGAGGGGCAATTTACAATGGCCTATTTACCTATCCACCTTCAAGACTTTGGCTGTGGGCAGAAACCGGAGCACCCGGCAGAAATCCACGCGGTCACAGGGAGAACTTGCAAACTCCGCACAAGCAGTACCCAGAACTGAACCCGGGTCGCTGGAGGTGTGAGGCTGCGGTGCCAACCACTGCGCCGCCCCTAACTTCTCCAATCTATCTTCATAACTGAAATTCTTCATCCCTGGAACCATTCTCGTGAATCTTTTCTGTGCTCTCTCCAATGCCCTCACATCTTTCCTCAAGTGCGGCGCCCAGAATTAGACGCAATACTCCAGCTGAGGTTGAACTAGTGTCTTATACAAGTTCAACATAACTTGCTTACTCTTGTACTCTATGCCCCCATTAATAAAGCCCAGGATACTGTATGCTTCATTAACCACTCTCTCAACCTGGCCTGCCACCTTCAATGACTTATGCACATATACACCCTCTGCTCCTACACCCCATTTAGAATTGTACCCTTCATTCTACATTGTCTCACCATGTTCTTCCTACCAAAATGAACCACTTCAGATTTCTCTGCATTGAACTTTATCTGCCAATTCCACCAACTTGTCTATGTTCTTTAGAAGTTCTACAGTATCCTCCTCACAGTTCACAATGCTTTCAAGTTTCGAATCATCTGCAAACTTTGAAATTGTGCCCTTCACACCAAGATCTAGGTCATTAATATATATCAGTAAAAGCAAGGGTCCCAGCACTGATCCCTGGGAAACTCTGCTTCAAACCTTCCTTCAGCCTGAAAAACATCCATTAACCAATACTCTGTTTCTTGTCACTCAGCCAATTTCGTATCCATGTTGCTACTGTCCTTTTATGCCGTGAGCTACAGGTTTGCTCAGAAGAATGTTGTGTGGCACTATATCAAACGCCTTTTGAAAGTCCATGTACAACACATTAACAGCATTGCCCTCATCAACACTCTCTGTTACCTCCTCAAAAAACTCCAGCAAGTTAGTTAAACATGATTCTCCCTTAGGAAATCCATGCTGGCTTTCCTGAATTAACTCACATTTGTCCATGTGACTACTGATTTTGTCCCTAATTATTTTTTCCCACCACTGAAGTTAAACTGACTGGCCTGTAGTTGCTGGGCTTATCTTTACACACTTTTTCGAACAAGGGCGTAATGTTTGCAATTCTCCAGTCCTCTGGCACCACCCCCGAGTCTAAGGAAGACTGAAAAACTATGGCCAGTGCCTCTGCGATTTCCACCCTCACTTCCCTCAGTATTCTTGGATGCATCTCATCCGGCCATGGTGCTTTATCCATTTTAAGTGCAGACAGCCTATCTAATACTTCCTCGTTATCAATTTTAAACCCCTCAAGTGTCTGACTTACCTCCTCTTTCAACATTGCCTAGGTTGTATCTTCTTCCTTGACAGATGCAAAGTATTCATTTAATACCTCAGTTATGCCCTCGGCCTACATGTGTAAATCTCCTTTCTGATCCCTAATCGGCCCCGCCCCTCCTTTCACCACCCTTCTACTATCTATATGCTTAAAGAAAACTTTGGGATTTCCTTCAATGCTGCCAGTCTCTTTTCATGTTCTCTCTTTGCTTCCCTTATTTGCTTTTTCACTTCCCCTCTGGACCTTCTATATTCAGCCTGGTTCTCAATAGTATTTTCTACCTGGAATCTGTCATAAGCACACTTTTTCTTCTTGATCTTAATCACTACCTCTTTTGTCCTCCAGGGAGCTCTGGATTTGTTTGCCCTACTTTTCCCCTTTGAGTGAACATACTTTGACCATGCCCAAACTCTCTCTTCTTTGAAGGTAGTCCATTGTTCATCTATCAGTTTTCCTGCCACCTTTTGACTCCAATTTATTCACCCCAGGTCCATTATTACCCCATTGAAGTTGGCCTTCCCCCAGTTAATTATTCTTACCCTGGATTGCTCTTTGTCCTTTTCCATAGTCAGCCTAAATCTTATGATAAAATGATCATTATCCCCAAAATGCTCTCCCACTGATACTTGATCCACTTGGTCCACCTTATTCCCAAGAACCAGGTCCAGCAGTACCTCCTTTCTCGTTGGACTAGCAACATACTGTTGTAGAAAACTTTCCTGAACACACTCTAGGAACTCTTGCTCCTCACTGTCCTTTACACTACTATTATCCCAGTCTACGTTTGGATAATTAAAGTCTCCCATTATAACTACCCTATAATGCTTGCACCTTTCTGTAATTTCCTTGCAAGTTCATTCCTCCATGTCCTTTCCACTACCTGGTGGCCAATAGACAACACCAAGCAATGGAACCAAATCTTTTTTGTTCCTTAGCTTTAGTCAAATTGATTCTGTCCTCGACCCCTCTACGACATCTTTTTTCTCCAGCACTGCAATGCTCTCCTTAATCAATACTGCCATCCCTCCCCTTTTTTTCCCTTTCCGATCTTTCCTGAACAGGAATCTTTAACACCCAGACCTGCCCTTCTTTGGGCCAGGTCTCTGTTATAGCCACAACATCATATTTCCACATGGCACTCTGCGCCTGCACCTCACCAGTCTTATTAACCATGCTTTGTGCATTCACATGCACAGTAACCCTGATTCAGACTTTATTACTTTCTCCCTTACTCTGACCCCACCTAATAAAATCCTATTCCCAACTCTTATGCTATCTCCGCCATTAATCTGTGCATCTTAGTATTCCTCTCGAATACTTGCTCCTGGTTCCCATACCCCAGACAAGTTACCAGTTTTGCTTCCCTCCAACTGGAGTTCCCTCTCAGGTTCCCATCCTCCGACAATTTAGCTTAAACTTTATGATTAGTCAACAACTCCATCATCATTGTATCATGTGTCATGCAGACCCTCACCTGCCAAGAATATTAATTTTGTCATATGAACATTGATTTTAAACTGTTGCTGGAGTGAAGAAATGACTTGTTTCAAGATCACCAGATACTGGGCTGGAAGGATATTTGCAGACTAAGAGACGCTGCTTGTGGAGACAAAGGACTATTCCCTGCTCCAATTAACCCAAATGGATTTTGATCACCAGACACTGAAGGTGTAAGGAAGTGCATTCCAGGTCCTGCTAAGACGATACAATCCACAAAGCCAGGACTGGTTAAACCAGCTGGTCACATGACTACTGGCTGGTCCAGGTTTTTTGAACGAGCCACAGGACAGTTTGAATTCAGAAGGCAGTGCGCAACTGAAGCTGAAACAAGCAAGTCTCTCACCTGGCTGACTCTTTCTCGCTTTCTCCCCAAGCCAACGGACCTACGGAAGATGTGCAAACGTCAAGAGAGGAAAGACTCCTACATCTTTTTTAAAAATTAATTCATGGGGTGTGGGTGTCGCTTCTAGGCCAGCATTTATTGCCCATCCCTAATTGCCCTTGAGAAGGTGGTGGTGAGCTGCCTTCTTGAATCGCTGCAGTCCACCCACTGTGCTGTTAGGAAGGGAGTTCCAGGATTTTGACCCAGCAACAGTGAAGGAACGACAATATAGTTCCAAGTCAGGATGGTGCGTGACTTGGAAGGGAACTTGCAGATGCTGGTGTTCCCATGCATTTGCTGCCCTTGTCCTTCTAGTTGGTAGAGGTCGTGGGTTTGGAAGGTGCTGTCCAAGGAGCCTTGGTGCGTTGCTGCAGTGTGTATTACAGATGGTACACACTGCTGCCACTGTGTGTCGGTGGTGGAGGGAGAGAATGGTTGTTGATGGTGTGCCAATCAAGCAGGCTGCTTTGTCCTGGATGGTGTGAAGCTTCTTGGGTGTTGTTGGAGCTGCACCCATCCAGGCAAGCGGAGAGTATTTCATCACACTCCTGACTTGTGCCTTGTAGATGGTGGACAGCTTTGGGAAGTCAGGTGGTGAGTTACTCGCCGCAGGATTCCTAGCCTCTGACCTGCTCTTGTAGCCACGGTATTTATATGGCTACTCCAGTTCAATTTTTGGTCAATGGCAACCCCCAAGATGTTGACACTGGGGGACCCAGCAATTGCAATGCCATTGAATGTCAAGGGCAGATGGCCAGAATCTCTCTTGTTGGAGATGGTCATTGCCTGACACTTGTCTGGCGCAAATGTTACTTGCCACTTATCAGCCCAAGCCTGGATATTGTCCAGGTCTTGCTGCATTTCTACACAGCTTCAGTAGCTGAGGAGTTGCGAATGGTGTTGAACGTTGTGCAATCATCAGCGAACATCCCCATTTCTGACCTTATGATTGAAGGAAGGTCATTGATGAAGCAGCTGAAGATGGTTGGGCTTAGGACACTACCCTGAGGAACTCCTGCAGTGATGTCCTGGAGCTCAGATGATTGACCTCCAACAACCACAAACATCTTCCTTTGTGCTAGGTATGACTCTGATCTGCGGAGAGTTTTCACCGATTCCCATTGACTTCAGTTTTGCTAAGACTCCTTGATGCCATACTTGGTCAAATGCTGCCTTGATGTCAAGGGCAGTCACTCTCACCTCACCTTTTGAGTTCAGCTCTTTTGTCCATGTTTGAACCAAGGCTGTATTGAGGTCAGGAGCTGAGTGTCCCTGGCAGAACCCAAACTGAGCGTCACTGAGCAGGTTATTGCTGGGATTGTCCTGTGAACAAAGATTGAGGAGACTGGGCCTGCATTTTCTAGAGTTTAGAAGAATGAGAGGTGATCTCATTTAAACATAAAAAATTCCTTCAGGGCTCGACAGGATTGATGCAGGAAGGATGTTTCCCCTGGCTGGGAAGTCTAGGACGAGGGTACACAGTCCCAGAATAAGAGGTAAGCATTTGGGACTGAGATGAGGAGGAACTTCTTCACTCAAAGGGTGGTGAGTCATAGGAATTCTGTACCCTAGAGGGCTGTGGCAGCTCAGTCATTGAATATATTCAAGACAGAGGTCGAAAGATTTCTAGATACTAAAGCTATCAAGGGATATGGGACAGTGTGGGAAAATGGCATTCAGGTGGAAGATCAGCCATGATCTGGTAGAATGGCGGGGCAGACTCAAGAGGCCGAATGGTCTACTCCTGCTTCGCTATCCTGTGGTCCTACATGCTGTGGAGTCAAATCAACACAGCGTCCGGAACTCCGCTACCCCTTCATTCCTCCCAAGAAAACGCTATGCAAAACACGAGGGCATCTATCTTTGTTTTAATACCATTCTCTTGTGTGAAATGGATACGCTTACTAAGATGAGGGCTGTTGATACTGCAGACTGGAACACTGCAGTTCAGGATCCCTGCATCAGCTTCAAGCACTCCCAAGTGAGAAACAACACCGATGGATGCAGAACAAATCTTCCTCTAGTCTATCCAGCAATGTGCCTCATAATAGCATCCCTTAATATAATCACCAGCCATTCTGTGACTGTTGGTGCCAATTAGGCTATTGGTATGGGTTGTAGAGCTATAATCAGGATGTAAAAAAATTAACTCAAAACTCTGAAATTTCTCTACCTTGGATTACTGCATATTTACTTGTATGTGAAAGCGAAAGCAATGAGGAAGGACTCTCCCCACCCCGCCCCCTTATTCCATGTTGGGTCACACTGGCAAATACTGAGCATTCTTCTTCTCCTTCTTTGGCCTCCTTGTCTCGAGAGACAATGGGTAAGCGCCTGGAGGTGGTCAGTGGTTTGTGAAGCAGCACCTGGAGTGGCTATAAAGGCCAATTCTAGAGTGGCAGACTCTTCCACACGTGCTGCAGATAAAATTGGTTGCCAGGGCTATTACGCAGTTGGCTCTCCCCTTGCGCTTCTGTCTTTTTTCCTGCCAACTGCTAAGTCTCTTCGACTCGCCACACTTTAGCCCCGCCTTTATGGTTGCCCGCCAGCTCTGGCAATCGCTGGCAACTGACTCCCACGACTTGTGATCAATGTCACAGGACTTCATGTCGCGTTTGCAGATGTCTTTAAAGCGGAGACAAGGATGGCCAGTGGGTCTGATACCAGTGACGAGCTCGCTGTACAATGTGTCCTTGGGGATCCTGCCATCTTCCATGCGGCTCACATGGCCAAGTACTGGCAAATACTGAGCATTACACTAGGAAATATAGGTTAAAGTGTACATTGGTTTAGATTTCACCCTTGGTATGCCATTTCATTACCTTGACATTTTTATGAACAGTGTGGCAAATGTAGCTGCTTGTACCATTCAAAGCAAGGCCCCAATTTAACACTTTTAATAGATAACATACACTAAACTAACTGTTAACTTTTAGATAGGGCTAAAATGAACTGATTTAAAGAGCCAGGGGAATTTAAACAGTTTAAGAGGGCAGATTGGGGGAGAAAACGTTAGGGATGGGAGCAGATGGCCATGGATAGAGTTGAACAGCAAGGGAGCTTCCTAGGGAGCTTCCAGCCCAGGAGCCATCTTGAAATTGTATGTTACCTGGGCCCACTGCCCTCCCCCAGCCACACCTGCTCTTTGTTTTCTCAATGAAATTGATCCGGATGAAACTGACGAGAACAGCTGCCGATACTTTAATCTCCGATCCTGCTGTCTTCACAGTCCAGAGTGTCTGCAGCCACGGCATGCGGTAAGTCCATTGAGGTGAAGAAGGAGCTGCGGGACCCGAGAGAAGTCCTGTGAAAAGGTGCCCCGAACACCCAAAACATCCACGAACGGCCCCCCCGGCCGCAACTTCAAAGCGCCCGCGGGAGATGGCTCGGAGAGCATCTGCAGCGCACTGTCGGCAATGCTGCATGCCTTTATTTAAACCACTGCAAAAAAAAAAACCCTTAGCAAATGTAATCACCTCTAAGTCTGCCAAATGATGCTTCACCTCCCGAAGGACGTAGATGAGCTTTCCGGACGTCGATGGTGGGCACTGAGGAAATGGCTTATTACCTGCACCAGATTCCACCCCCCTCCCCCCCCCCCCACCCCCGTCCCCTTCCCTGCTCCACCCTCTCAGCTCACCCCCTCACAACCCCGTCCCAGCCCGCCCCCCCCCGCACCATCTTCACCCCGCACCCCCTTCCCCTGCACCCCCCCCACCCCCTCCCTCTACCCCTCCCCCTTGCATCCCCTCCTCCCACCGGCACCATCCTACACCTGTGTAGGGGCCCCAACAACCCCACTGCCTTGTGGGCGTCTCGGGAGAGACCAAGGCTAAGGGAGTAAACCCTAACAGAAAATCCGGAGCGGAACCCCGTAGGCGGTCATGTGTCACCTTTGGCATGTTTCCGGCAGTTCCTGCAGCCATACTGGTGCCAAACGTCGTGTCCTGCACTCCTTTGGACCCCACCAGAAAGGCCGAGAGGGGGGTTTTGACGACTGGGCAACTCTCAACCTCCATAAATTTGCCCAGGCATGCGCCATGGAGAGGTCACTCCATAGTTGCCTCACAGCGACTGAAACAACACGGAAGGCAGCAGTTACGGGTTATAAGTCCAGATAAATTGGCGTAGAAACTGGGCGCCACGGGTTGCCTTTGTCGGTGGGAGAGGTCATTGCACCTCACTGGACAGCTACCGCCCGCCTCAAACCGGGCAGCCCCCGGTCAATAAGGTTCTGTCCCGCCACAGTCTGCCTGCTTCAATGGGTGCTTGGAGCTCAGGGTCATTGCCCGAAAGGTGGACTGATACACCGCACCAAACAACATGAAAAAAGGAAAGAAGGTACCAGCCCTTCGCTTTGCAAGCTGGAACGTCAGAACTATGTGTCCTGGCCTGTCGGAAGACCTTACACAAATCAACGATTCTCGGAAGACCGCCATCATTAACAACGAGCTCAGTAGACTCAATGTGGACATTGCAGCACTTCAGGAGACTCGCCTCCCCGCGAGTGGCTCTCTAGCAGAGCAAGACTACACCTTCTTCTGGCAGGGCAGGGATCCTGAAGAACCAAGACAGCATGGAGTGGGCTTCGCCATCAGAAACTCCTTGCTCAGCATGATAGAGCCTCCCTCAAATGGCTCGGAACGCATACTGTCCATCCGACTGCTCACCACCTCTGGTCCAGTACACCTACTCAGCATCTATGCTCCAACACTCTGTTCCGCACCTGAAGCTAAAGACCAGTTCTATGAACAACTCCATAACATCATTAGCAGCATCCCCAACACCGAACACCTATTCCTGCTGGGGGACTTTAATGCCAGGGTTGGGGCCGACCATGACTCATGGCCCTCCTGCCTTGGGCGCTATGGCGTTGGAAGGATGAATGAGAACGGGCAGAGACTGCTTGAGTTGTGTACCTATCATAACCTCTGCATCACCAACTCGTTCTTTCACACTAAACCCTGTCACCAGGTTTCATGGAGGCACCCAAGATCACGTCGTTGGCACCAGCTAGACCTCATTGTCACAAGGCGAGCCGCCTTAAACAGTGTTCAAATCACACGCAGCTTCCACAGTGCGGACTGCGACACCGACCACTCCCTGGTGTGCAGCAAGGTTAGACTCAGACCAAAGAAGTTGCATCATTCCAAGCAGAAGGGCCACCCGCGCATCAACACGAGCAGAATTTCTCACCCACAGCTGTTACAAAAATTTCTAAATTCACTTGTAACAGCCCTTCAAAACACTCCCACAGGGGATGCTGAGACCAAGTGGGCCCACATCAGAGACGCCATCTATGAGTCAGCTTTGACCACCTACGGCAAAAGTGCGAAGAGAAATGCAGACTGGTTTCAATCTCATAATGAAGAGCTGGAACCTGTCATAGCCGCTAAGCGCATTGCACTTTTGAACTACAAGAAAGCCCCCAGCGATTTAACATCCGCAGCACTTAAAGCAGCCAGAAGTACTGCACAAAGAACAGCTAGGCGTTGCGCAAACGACTACTGGCAACACCTATGCAGCCATATTCAGCTGGCCTCAGACATCGGAAACATCAGAGGAATGTATGATGGCATGAAGAGAGCTCTTGGGCCAACCATCAAGAAGATCACCCCCCTCAAATCTAAATCGGGGGACATAATCACTGACCAACGCAAACAGATGGACCGCTGGGTTGAGCACTACCTAGAACTGTACTCCAGGGAGAATGCTGTCACTGAGACTGCCCTCAATGCAGCCCAGCCTCTACCAGTCATGGATGATCTGGACATACAGCCAACCAAATCGGAACTCAGTGATGCCATTGATTCCCTAGCCAGCGGAAAAGCCCCTGGGAAGGACAGCATTACCCCTGAAATAATCAAGAGTGCCAAGCCTGCTATACTCTCAGCACTACATGAACTGCTATGCCTGTGCTGGGACGAAGGAGCAGTACCCCAGGACATGCGCGATGCCAACATCATCACCCTCTATAAAAACAAAGGTGACCGCGGTGACTGCAACAACTACCGTGGAATCTCCCTGCTCAGCATAGTGGGGAAAGTCTTTGCTCGAGTCGCTCTGAACAGGCTCCAGAAGCTGGCCGAGCGCGTCTACCCTGAGGCACAGTGTGGCTTTCGTGCAGAGAGATCGACTATTGACATGCTGTTCTCCCTTCGTCAGATACAGGAGAAATGCCGTGAACAACAGATGCCCCTCTACATTGCTTTCATTGATCTCACCAAAGCCTTTGACCTCGTCAGCAGACGTGGTCTCTTCAGACTACTAGAAAAGATCGGATGTCCACCAAAGCTACTAAGTATCATCACCTCATTCCATGACAATATGAAAGGCACAATTCAACATGGTGGCTCCTCATCAGAGCCCTTTCCTATCCTGAGTGGTGTGAAACAGGGCTGTGTTCTCGCACCCACACTTTTTGGGATTTTCTTCTCCCTGCTGCTTTCACATGCGTTCAAATCCTCTGAAGAAGGAATTTTCCTCCACACAAGATCAGGGGGCAGGTTGTTCAACCTTGCCCGTCTGAGAGCGAAGTCCAAAGTACGGAAAGTCCTCATCAGAGAACTCCTCTTTGCTGACGATGCTGCTTTAACATCTCACACTGAAGAATGCCTGCAGAGTCTCATCGACAGGTTTGCGTCTGCCTGCAATGAATTTGGCCTAACCATCAGCCTCAAGAAAACGAACATCATGGGGCAGGATGTCAGAAATGCTCCATCCATCAATATTGGCGACCACGCTCTGGAAGTGGTTCAAGAGTTCACCTACCTAGGCTCAACTATCACCAGTAACCTGTCTCTAGATGCAGAAATCAACAAGCGCATGGGTAAGGCTTCCACTGCTATGTTCAGACTGGCCAAGAGAGTGTGGGAAAATGGCGCACTGACACGGAACACAAAAGTCCGAGTGTATCAGGCCTGTGTCCTCAGTACCTTGCTCTACGGCAGCGAGGCCTGGACAACGTATGCCAGCCAAGAGCGACGTCTCAATTCATTCCATCTTCGCTGCCTTCGGAGAATACTTGGCATCAGGTGGCAGGACTATATCTCCAACACAGAAGTCCTTGAAGCGGCCAACATCCCCAGCTTATACACACTACTGAGTCAGCGGCGCTTGAGATGGCTTGGCCATGTGAGCCGCATGGAAGATGGCAGGATCCCCAAAGACACATTGTACAGCGAGCTCGCCACTGGTATCAGACCCACCGGCCGTCCATGTCTCCGTTATAAAGACGTCTGCAAACGCGACATGAAATCGTGTGACATTGATCACAAGTCGTGGGAGTCAGTTGCCAGCATTCGCCAGAGCTGGCGGGCAGCCATAAAGACAGGGCTAAATTGTGGCGAGTCGAAGAGACTTAGTAGTTGGCAGGAAAAAAGACAGAGGCGCAAGGGGAGAGCCAACTGTGCAACAGCCCCAACAAACAAATTTCTCTGCAGCACCTGTGGAAGAGCCTGTCACTCCAGAATTGGCCTTTATAGCCACTCCAGGCGCTGCTTCACAAACCACTGACCACCTCCAGGCGCGTATCCATTGTCTCTCGAGATAAGGAGGCCCAAAAGAATAGATAACATATCTTTTGCTGGCGGCTGTAGCTATCAGTCACAAATTTTCATTTACTCAGGCAAAACTGCTCAGAATCTTAACAGTGCTGGGATGACGAGCAAGACTGATATTTGGGATGCTGGTTGTGATTTCTTTCAGCCGAATTTTTTTTTCTATTTGGAATTCTAACCAGCAAACCAGATGGGAGAATCCACTGGCATCTTTTCCAGTTAGTTGGAACTAAACTGAAACTCTGCCAGCCAGCTAAAAGAAATACAATGTTTCTGTTGCTGAACAAAAATGCCTTTTATGGTTGAAGTTTACCCTTTGAGAGCTTCAGAAGTACTTTTGTCTCAAAATAACCTAAAATTTGTCTAACTACTCAGAACTATTGCAAATAAATATTTCATATATTTCCAAAATTCTGCATTAAGGAGTCATCAAAATACTGAATTTTTTAGTTTGACTTTTAAAGGCAAAGTCTCATTACTATCCCACGTACAAAAAAACTCTATGCAGTTATACTCTATATAGTAGATATACTCGAGTGAATGTCCTTATCTCTTTCCCTCCACCATGCCATGCCAAGCCAAATACCTCCTGTATCCAAGAGGACAAGAGGATGAGTATTTATAAGGCTGAGACTGATAGATATTTGGGCACTCAATTAATCAAGGGATTATGGGGGTAGGGCAGGAAAGTAGAGTTGAAGAAGAAGTTAGCCATGATCTTATAGAATAGTGGAGTCGGCTCAAGGGGCCGTATGACCTATTCTTGCTCCTCTTTATGTTCGTCTGATAGCCAGCCTATTTCCAGGTCACTTCCAATGCTGCTCTTGAATTGCTAGGAAGCAGTTAGCCCTCTTAAAATTGTTTTTTTTTTTGGCATTCTCCCACAGGGAAGCACTTGCTTTGGCTCTGGATCATTGTGCAGTACAGCTGACAGCAAGAGCTCAGAAAAAAAGCAAACAAAACCTGCATTCCTCCAGAAAGAAAGAACACGCATTTATAGAACACCTTTCATGACCTCAGGAAGTCCCAAAGGCTTCACACACCAAAGCAATGCCTGTATCCTCTTATATAATATAAAATAAAAACAAGAAATGCTGGAAATACTCAGCAGGTCTGGCAGCATCTGTGGAGAGAGAAGCAGAGTTAATGTTTCAGATCAGTGATCCTTCTTCAGAACTAGCAAATATTAGAAGCGTAAAAGGTTATAAGCAAGTAAAGCGGGGGGTGGGGCAAGAGATAACAAAGGAGAAGGTGGAAATAAGACAAGGTCACAGAATAGCTGACCAGAGGTCGTGGAGCAAAGGCAAACAATATCCTCTTGTACCCTCTTGTCTTTCTGCAAGTATTTTTGTATTTCTTTAAACAATGAGTGGCTGGTAACGCCATTAGAAAGTCGAGCTGGGAGAATTCATAAGACCATTATAGCATTAAAACTTGGGTGTTAGTAGCAGCAGATTATGTGCACTTTGGCCAAGTAGTAGATCATAAGGATAGCGACAGGTTTCATGATGAAATAGGCAAAAGCATGGCAGAAGGAACTCAATGCAGAGCAGTGTGAAGTAATGTACTTTGGGAGGACTAGTATGGAAAGATAGTATAGCATAAATGGCACGATCATGAAAAGTGTATTTGAGCAAAGAAACCTTGGTGTCCATATACACAAATCCTTAAAGGTGGCACGGCAAGTTGATAAGATGGTTAAAAAAGCACGTGGATCAATGGACTTTCAGTAAAGGAATAGAATATTAAAAAATAGAGATCATGCCAGAATTTGATAAATCACAGGTTAGGCCTCAACGGAGTATTGTGGACATTTCTGGGCACTACACTTCAGGAACGATGTAAATGCCTTAGAAACGGTACAGAGGAGATTCACCAGGATGTAACTAGTAGAGTTGATGAGGGGGAGCCAGTGGACTTTCAGAAGGCTTTCGACAAAGTCCCACATAAGAGATTAGCGTGTAAAATTAAAGCACATGGAATTGGGGGTAGTGTACTGCGATGGATAAAAAATTGTTTTGCGCACAGGAAACAAAGAGTAGGGATAAATGGGTCTTTTTCCGAATGTCAGGCAGTGACTAGTGGGGTTCCGCTGGGATTGGTGCTAGGACCCCAGCTAGTCACAATATATATGAATGATTTAGATGAGGGAACTAAATGTAATATTTCCAAATTTGCAGATGGCACAAAACTGGGTGGAAGGGTGAGTTGTGAGGAGGATGCAGAGAAACTTCAGGGTGATTTGGACAAGTTAAGTGAGTGGGCAAATGCACGGCAGATGCAGTGTAATGTGGATAAATGTGAGATTATCCACTTTGGTAGCAAAAACAGGAAGGCAGATTATTATCTGAACGACTATAAACTGAGAGAGGGGAATATGCAACGAGACTTGGGTGTTCTCATTCACCAGTCGCTGAAGGTAAGCATGCAGGTGCAACAGGCGGTAAAAAAGGCGAATGGTATGTCGGCCTTCATAGTGAGGGGATTAGAGTACAGGAGCAGGGATCTCTTGCTGCAATTATACAGGGCCTTGGTGAGGCCACACCTGGAATACTGTGTGCAGTTTAGGTCTCCTTATCTGAGGAAGAATGTTCTTGTTACAGAGGGAGTGCAGCGAAGGTTTACCAGACTGATTCCTGGGATGGCGGGACTGACATATGAGGAAAGATTGAGTTGGTTAGGATTATATTTGCTGGAGTTCAGCAGAGTGAGGGGGGATCTCATAGAAGCCTATAAAATTTTAACAGGACTTGACAGGGTAGATGCAGGAAGGATGTTCTCGATGGTGGGGGAGTCCAGAACCAGGGGTCATAGTCTAAGGATACGGGGTAAACCTTTCAGGTCTGAGATGAAGAGAAATTTCTTCACCCAAAGAGTGGTGAGCTGTAGAATTCACTACCACAGAAAACAGTTGAGGCCAAAACATTGTATATTTTCAAGAAGGAGTTAGATATAGCTCTTGTGGCGAAAGGGATCAAAGGATTTGGGGGGAAAGCGGGAACAGGTTACTGAGTTAGATGATCAGCCACGATCATAATCAATGGCGGAGCAGGCTCGAAGGGCCGAATGACTTACTCCTGCTCCTATTTTCTATGTTTCTATGTTACAAGGGATGAGGGAATTCAGTCATGAAGAAAAATTGGAACAGTTAGGATTCTCCTCCTTGGAACAGAGAAGGTGAAACGCTAACTTGATAGAGCTTTTCAAGATGATGAGATTTTTTGAAAGAGTAGATTGATAAAAATCATTCCCTCTGATGAGTGGGTCAATAACTAAAGGTCATAGGTTCCAAATTATTGGCAAAAGATCAAGAGGGAAGATGAGAATTTTTTTTTCTCAGAGTGGTCACAATTTGGAACACTCTACCTGAGAGGGTGGTGGAAGCTGATTCCATAAATAATAATAAAAGGGAATTGGATAGGTACTTGAGGAAAAGGAGCTTTCAAGTTTCTGGATAAAAAGTGGGGATGTTGGATTAAACACGACTGCTCAAAGAGCCAGCAAAGGCATGATGGGCCAAGTGGCCTTCTATGCTGTAGGTTTGGATGATTCTCTGAAAACAGATTACTGTTAAACTTCACAAAGATTTTTTCACAGCAATTCTAATGTCTCATGGAATGATGGCAAACATATCACTTCCCCACAATTGCCCAAAAATTAATCACTAATTTTGAATTAAAGCTGGTAGTAGGCAGTGCTGAAGCCCTTTGAACAAAAGGAGGAAAATTTAAGGCTATAATAAATTCCCTTTAAAACAATTGTTCTCATCTACTGCCCACAAAAAAAACTATGGGCCAGAATTTACGATAGCCAGTGAACTAACGGCATGCACCGTTCATTCGCCCTGCCCATGCCAGTTTAATTTCCACAAGACTTTACCCAGAAAGTTGCTGTAAATGGGTGAGAAAAATGATCTTTATAGAGCACCTGGGAACTGTATCAACAGGATAAACATCTCCTTTACCAATCAGATTGAAGGATTGACAAGTGTAGAGTCTGAAGCACCAAGTGTCAGAATAATGTCAACTCAAGTGCAGAAAGCAAAATAGAGAGGCAGAAAGACTGCATAGAGAGAGAAAGAAAAAGACAAGAAGTAAAAAAAAATCAAAATCTCCAAAAATTAAAAGCTGAAGGAATGGGACTCTATACTTGTAATAGCTAATTTTCAGTGCCAGAGAGCTTGCTTGGCAGTAACAAAGGGGACTTAGATGGATAATAAAACCAAAATACTGCAGATGCTGGAAATCTGAAATAAAAACAAGAAATGCCGGAAATACTCAGCAGGTCTGGCAGCATCTGTGGACAGAGAAGCAGAATTAACGTTTCAGGTCAGTAACCCTTCTTCAGAACTGGCAAATATTAGAAATGTGAAAGGTTTTAAGTAAAGCGGGGGTGGGGCAAGAGATAACAAAGGAGGTGTAGATAGGACAAGATCACAGAGAATAACCAACCAGAAGGTCATGGAGCAAAGGCAAACAATCGGTTAATGGTGTGTTGAAAGACAGTACAGATAGGGTGTTAAAGGACTGAAAACGGAACAGCCGCAAGTATAAACACGAAAAAAAACTGTGGGCAAGCAAACTGAACAAACTAAGATGAAATAAAATAAAATAAATATATAAAAAAGAAAAAACTAAAAATAAAAGTAAAATGGGGGGCCCGTCATGCTCTGAAATTAGACTTAGATGGAAATGGATAAGCTCTAACTTTTTGCAGTGATTTTAGTTCGTATCTACCATGCAAGCACTCGAACCTCATGCAGTTCAATACATTTGAATGATGAGGCAAACAGCAAAATGCTGTTTTTGGAAAGCAAATGGTTAATCATCTCAGTCCGAGGACATCACTGCAAGAGTTCTTCAGGGTAGTGTCCTAGACCCAACCATCTTCAGCTGCTTCATCAATGACCTTCCCTCCATTATAAGGTCAGAAGTGGGTATGTTCACTGACGATTGCACAATGTTCAGCACTATTCGCGACTCCTCAGGTACTGAAGCAGCCTGTGTCCAGATGCAGCAATAGGTGCACAACATCCAAGCTTGGGCTAATATGTGGCAAGTAACATTCATGCCACACAAATGCCAGGCAATTATCAGCTGAAACAAGGGAGAATCTAACCATCTCCACTTATTGTTCAATGACATTACCATCGCTGAAGCCCCCACTATTAACATCCTGGGGGTTACCATGGACCAGAAAGTGAACTGCAGCAGCTACATACATACTGTGGCTGCAAGAGCAGGTCAGAGGCTGGGAATTCTGCAGCGAGTAACTCATCTCCTGACTCCCCAAAGCCTGTCCACCATCATCAAGGCACAAGTCAGGACTGTGATGGAATACTCTCTACTTGCCTGGATGGGTGCAGCTCCAACAACACTCAAGGAGCTCAATTCCAGCCAGGACAAAGCAGACCGCTTGATTGGCACCCCATCCACCACCTTCAACATTCACTCCCTCCACCACCGACACACAGTGGCAGCAGTGTGTACCATCTACAAGATGCACTGCAGGAACTCACCACGGCTCCTTCGACAGCACCTTCCAAACCCGCAACCTCTACCACGCACAAAGACGAGGGCAGCAGATGCAAGGGAACACCACCACCTGCAAGTTCCCCTCCAAGCCACACATCATCCTGACTTGGAACTATATTGCCTTTCCTTAACTGTTGCTGGGTCAAAATCCTGGCACTCCCTTCCGAACAACACTGTGGGTGTACCTACACCCCAAGGACTGCAGCGGTTTAAGGAGGGAGCTCACCAGCACCTTCTCAGGGCAAATTAGGGGCGGGTAATAAATGCTGGCCTTGCCAGCGATGCCCACATCCCATGAACAAATGTAAAAATGGCACATCTTTGACAGCAACTTCCAGATCTTCACATTAAAGCAGACATCTGCCCTCGCCTGAAGTTGCTGTGTGATTTGCGCATACTAAATGGGTGAGCACCATTAGCCTCACCATTATTTCAATAGTACTTGAGGCCCAACATAAACTGCTACTAATATGTAATTTTCTAATTTGGATAAATAGAACTGTCCTTTCTTCGGAAAGAAACCAGTCAAAACAGGCAGTATTAACATTGTTATATTCATTGAGCGAAAGGAGAATTGAGATTAATGATCTTAAAGGCAACTGGCTTGTTCTTCCAATAGGGATTGTATCAGAATACACACTGAACACGAATTCTTTATTCTAAATTATAATCCAATTTAGTATGAATACTTTCTGTTCAACGCGAAAATAACGAGCAGCTCTTCACGATTCAGATAAGGATCCCCCATTTGTAGCATAATCCCTTCCTTTAATATAAAAAGGTTTAGGACTTGTTGGGGGAAGATTACTTGGTCTCATGGAGATACCTGTCTGTTCTGGCTAGTTGTGGTGCTGGCAGTTCTCTAGAGAGCAGAAGTGAAGGCGTGGCATAGTTGTGCTGTTGCTGGGTTTCTAGACTGCATTGTTTGATGCTAGTCAGAGTATCTGAGTGGGTTCCGGTCCTTGGAGATTTCCCCTTGGCAATGCTCTCATGGATAGTTATGATGTTGAGGTCCTTACACGCAGGTAATCCTGTCACTGCTGGTCCACTCGTGTCTACGAGGTAGAGCATTTGTGGTTTCCATGTCGACTTGCCATAGCTGCATTACAGTGTTAGTGTGTCACTGTAAGGGATGGGTGACCCTTTGTATGCAGATAACTTGGCAGTTGTCAGTTGTATCATTGATCTCTAATGACTCCAGTTTATATCTTTGAGGATTTGGGCTGATAGGATATTTGCACTAGCGCCAGTGTCAATCTTGAGTATGTTTGCCAGCTTTCTTTGAGCACATGATGTTGATAGCTCCATTTTGCAGAAATTACTTATTTGGGTGCTGGCAAGGTGATAAACAACAACTTTTATTTATATGCTCTTTTAACATAGAAAAATGCTCCAACATGCTTTACAGAGGCATAATCAGACAAAAATGTCAAAGGAGGAGATGTTAGCAGTTGTGACCAAACGCTTGGTCAAAGAGTTAAGTTTCAATGATGATTTTAAAGGAATAGAGAACCAGCTGGGAATGCACAACTTGGAGAGTTCAAAGGGGCTTGTAGGGCTGAAGGAGGTTAGAGATAAGGAGGAGGGCACGAAGGAATAAAAGGATGAACATTTTAAATTGGAGCATTACAAAGAGAGAATGAACAGTTACAGTCACGTGCAGTTAGAATACATTGTAAGATGATATTATAACCTCGGTAATCTTGCAGAACCAGCAGCTTTCTTCATTGCATTCCATTATAGCAATGACTCTTTCAACATCCAACATGGAAGCTGCTGGAGCCCTGTTCTCCACACTAAACTAACACCATTCCCTGCAGAACCTCTTGCAACAAGAGCATTCTGTAACAGTGCCATTCTGCCTCATGCGCTAACCATTTCTCCCATTCAGTAGCAAGAAAGCTTGAATAACAACCAACAGCCTTTTACAAGCGGTCGGTGCCATATAACCCATCCCTGACCCTTGTGCACTCCTCCCAGGGGGTTATGTGTTTTGCGTTGGGAGCACTGCATGTTTATGGAAATAAATTGAACTTGCATTGTACTATGGGATCCAATTAAATTGTTGTACTGTCACAGCACCCAAACAGCAGCAGTTTTGCTGCTACTGTGCTAAGGCTTCATTTCCAGCCATGATTCACTGTCAATTAATAACAAGATTAAGAACATACGAATTGCTGGACAAAGAAAGGCCAACTCCATCTACCTCACTTTCTACCGTCCTGGTAGCCGCATGTAAAATGATCATGGAGTTGTTGGCTAATCATGACAATCAATCTCTATCAATTAGTCTACAACAGACCCAGGCATGAAGCGAAGAAACACTTGCAGTAGAAAGCTTTGGGAATCATAGGTCCAAGCATGCTGCAATTTCCTTATGTCCATTACTCATGAACTGTATTCCAAAATATTATTTTCTGAAAGAGATCCATCTTATTTACATTTGATTAAACCAATATTATCTGCTAGGAGTGACCCTTCGCTCACTGAAGTAATATTTCTGCTGATTAATTTTGAATTCGCCCGTTCGTAGGCCACATCCTCTGCTTCTCCTGTTCCAGACCAGGTGAAGGTAGCTTCATAGTCTACATTATCTAGCCTCTTCAGAATCCCCAAAACACCAACCACATCACCTCTTAACCTTTTCTCTTTCAGTGAGAACATGCCCAATTTACATAATCATTCTTTCATACTACCATCCCTTCATTCCATCCAGATAAAAAGATGAAAATTATGTACCACGTCTATTATACAACCTAGTGATTCCACAGTTGTAATACTACAGAAAAGTGCTAAAGAGGTGTGGATCAAATGGCATCTTCCTCCACATCATCTGGGTCTACCATCATATCTATTTTTATTGGGTTTAAATCATTAACTAGAAAAATCAATCAGCATGATTCTTCTTAGTACAATACATTAATTGCATACTGGGATCTCCTTTGAAGATTTTCTTAGATTATGGAAATAATTGACTCATTGAGTACTGTAGTCCCAGTGAAGGACTTCCTTGAACATCCACTTAGATCTAAATACTTTGACAACTTGCCCACAGCGTACAACATCTGTCTTATACCTCAAGCTGGACAAGTTGTTTTGAATATAATATTCATTCTTACAATGCATAACTACTGCAAACAAATTGCAAGTTGTAGAGTGAGAAGTGGTGAAAATGACACTACTTTTACTGATATTTCCACTGTTATGGGATAGGAATTAATATGGTGATGCTAAATGTGTTTACGTATGCTGTGGTAGGCCCATGTAGCACGGAATATGTAGAGTCATTGATTCATTAGGTAATTCTGGGGCAGAGTGTTCTGGTGCTTTGCAGAGAGTCTTGTGAAGCAGTACTAATTTTCTTATCTGACATGCCTTTCTCTTACAATACCCCTTCCTTTTCATGGGATATTATGTCAGAAATGGATATCCTTGCTGGTGGCTGCACTGTATTTGCTTTGTAAGAAATAATACCTTGAAAAAATCATCAATAAAAAGCTGTGAAACACACAACAATGTGCATTTATTGAATTCCTTTAATGTGGACACATATTTCAAAATGATTCAAAGATGTGTGAGGAAAATGGATACCAAACCAAAAGAGAGATTGATGGGGTGACAATGCACAAAAATGTGATGTATAAAAACACTGCCAATACACTATTGGTCTCATTTAGAGAAAATGTGTGAATGTAGTAATGCATACTTTTCAGTAAAAACAGTGCAACTCCAGAATAGAATTCAACGTTAGTATTTTATATTCCTCTTTCCAACAGTGATTTGTGAAAAGTAAATTGATGTTTTTATATCTCCAATCCTTTGTAATGGTCGGCTATACCAGTTAACTTCTAGAGAACCAAAATAATTAATCTTAATGTGGTGAATTCATCAACCAGTGTTTAATTCAGTACAGGATTAAAGTGGCACCTTGGCTCATTTTGCACCCAAAGTAATGTTATTGAACATGAATAACTAATTGATCCGCACCACCTTACCCACGCACTGTTAACATCTGTTAGTTTTGGAATGTGTCTGGTTCATAATACTGCACATTGCAAACTGATCCTATAAGGCATTTAAAATTAATTACTGGATTGTGAAACTGTTTTGTTGCAATGACAAGAGAAGGAACAAGTGTGCTTATATTATTTGAAGGAAAAGTGTAAATGTTTCAAACCATCTTATCATTTTATCGCTATTAAAAATCATATGCCTGTCTGTACTTCACATCAGCATTTATTCCAGTATAACTTGCTTCTCCTACTATAATAGAAACTGCCTACGTAAACTTGTCGAGCTGCCCTTTCCCTACTGGAGCTGTTGAAGAATTACGACAGGTAAAAAGCTGTAATTACAATAACAAGTTTAAGTAGGCAGGTTGCATCATTAATGCAGACAAAAGAATTTATAGTGGAAATACATAATACAAAGAGATTGTATAATTTTTAAATGGGGTCTATATCTCTACACTCTATTCCAATTTCCCCCTGTCCCCCAACCCAATATTTCCTACATTACAACAGTAACTACACCTCAAAAGTACTTAATTGGCAATAATGCACTTTGGAACACCGTGAGGCCTGAAAGGTGCTATACAAATGCAAGTCTTTCTTAATCTAAATGCTTTCCTAAGTCTTGATAGATATATATCTTTTAATTTGGAATTTGAGTGCCCAGTATCTAATTCATACACAAATGTACAGCAGTCACTGAAGCTAAGTTCTGGTTAGGGTATTTGGGCAGCGCGGGGTGAGGGGGGGGGGGGGGGGGGTAATACTCATTTCTTCAGTTTAGTATCTACTGGTATTTCACTGGTATCTACCACTTTTATTCAGCTCACGCCTTGCGTTGGTGTCCAACTCTTCTTGCCATTTTCCATACCACCTAAGGTTATAATTGGAATTGGAATGTAAGACATATATTATTGGCAGTGAGTATATCCAATTGAAAGAGCAGTCATGCTTAAGATCAAGACGAAGAGGCATAGATTTTAGGGTAAAGGTTTTGGAAAAGATTAAGGGAATAGTGTTCGGAATAGCTAGGTGAGGGTAAAGGGTTAGGAAATATGGGAATATATAGGGTGTAAGGGCTGTTTAGGAGTTGGCGCTCGGATGAGAGTGCACTATCGTTAGGATACATTAGGGTTAGAGTTAGGTTTAGGGTACATTAGGGTTAGGGCCATGGCCACGGGTCAAGTATCAGGGTCAGTGTCAGGGTTTGGTCGCATAAGGGTCAGGGTTAGCATTGAGGTATTCGGGCAGCAGGGGGAAGAACAGGGCTACATTATGACGTGTGTATTAGATTAAGAGTTTTAACGTTTTATTAGGGCCTAATCCATTTAGGCTTTTAGGTTTCGGTTACTTACAGTATTGGATTGGGTTACCTGGTTAACTCATTTGTTTTGGGTAGATGAACTAGTTTTAAGACTAGTGTTCATGTCCAAGATAGTTAGGGATGGTTTAATATAGTCCAAGATTAGGGGTATGTGGGTCTCAGGATTGTTGTGATGTGTTAAGTTTTAAGTACAGCTAAAAAAATATTGCTTTTCTATAAGACCATTTGGTCAACAGGGTTTTTAATTTCAAAGGTTAAGGTTGTTAGCATTGGGTACCTTCTGAGAATTTTAAGAACAGGAAAAATATAAATACAAAGAAAAGGGAACTTAGAGGATTTTGAAATTTTACTGCAACACAAAATTATTTGTTTCAGATTCTTCATTTTCTCAAATTATCTTAGTAGCTGAAGTCAGAGGGAGATTTTGGGGGAAGGGAGCGAGAGGAAACAAATGTTAATCCTGGCTGCAGTGCATCGTTACTGAATTTGAGAGTGTAAAAGGAGACGAGGACTGCCTGGCTAGATACGCAATGTCAACTTAAGGTACTGCATTTTCAGTGAAACATGGAAGTCAGTGGTTCTGATTGGGAGGCCCAGTGCAGGTATTAAAACATAGATAGTTATTTTAAATAAATTATTCAGAGATATTAAATTGTGATTTTTGGATAATTCAAGATCAAGATTACAATGCCTTAGCCTACAGTACTCCTCCAATCCCTTTGAAGATTTCTAAACTCTTGATACCTATAAATAAAACTGCAATTTTCTTTTAAAAATACAAAATTAAAAGGGAAGTTAAAAGGAAAAATTCAATCCTAAATGGAATTGCTGACCGAGACAGATACGATGGGCTGAATGGTATACATCTGTGTTGCAAATTTCCTATGATTCTGTGTTAAATCTGTAAGAGTAATGGTGTAGTACAACAGAATATTCTTAATCATGACGCACAGATTAAGCACACAAAGAGTGACAGAAAATCAGTTATGCATTTAAGATTGCTGTTCAAGATATGCATACCGATAAAAATAATCTTTCCCAGCAGCAAATTACAGCAACGTGCAACATTCTGGAAAAATTATGCAAAAAAAAATTTATTCAGAAATTGGCAGACTTCAAATTTTTTTTTTTAAAGTATAAATATTAATTATAGGAGTTAAAAATGCTCGAGGTCCAAGGTCAGAAAAAAATGCAAATCTTAACGCAACTTAATGCACGGAGCATTTGCAATAAAGCGGATGAATTAATCGCGCAAGTAGATGTAAACGGGTATGATATAGTCGGGATTACGGAGACATGGCTGCAAGGTGACCAGGAATGGGAAATGAACATCCAGGGATATTCAGTATTTAGGAAGGACAGACAAAAAGCAAAAGGCGGTGGAGTTGCATTGCTGGTTAAAGAGGAAATTAATGCAACAGTGAAGAAAGATATTAGCTCTAACGATGTGGAATCCGTATTAGTAGAGCTGAGAAACACTAAGGGGCAAAAAAACGCTAGTGGGAGTTGTATATAGACCCCCAAACTGTAGTGGTAATGTTGGGAATGGCATTAAACAGAAAATTAGAGATGCGTGCAACAAAGGAACATCTGTAATTATGGATGACTTTAATCTGCATATAGATTGGGCAAATCAAATTAGTCACAATACCATACAGGAGGAATTCTTGGAGTGTATACGGGATGGTTTTCTGGACTAAGACGTTGAGGAACCAACTAGAGAACAGGCCATCCTAGACTGGATTTTGTGTAATGAGAGGGGAATAATTGACAATCTAGTGGTGTGAGACCCATTAGTTGATTCTGACACAAGGGTCCTGAAGCTTAAAGGAAACTACAAAGGTATGAGACACGAGTTGGCCATGACGGATTGGGAAACGTCACTTAAAGGGATGACGATGGATAGGCAATGACAAACATTTAAAGAGCGCATGGATGAATTGCAACAATTGTTTATCTCTGTCTGGCGCAAAAGTAAAACGGGAAAGGTAGCCAAACCATGGTTTACAAGGGAAATTAGAGATAGCATTAGATCCAAGGAAGAGGCATACAAATTTGCCAGGAAAAACAGACCTGAGCATTGGGAGCAGTTTAGAATTCAGCAAAGGAAGACCAAGGGATTGATTAAGAAGGGAAAAATAGAGCATGAGTGCAAGCTTGTGGGGAACATTAAAACTAACTGTAAACATTTCTATAGGTATGTGAAGAGAAAAAGATTGGTGAAGACAAATGTAGGTCCCTTACAGTCAGAAACAGGGGAATTTATGATGGGGAATAAAGAAATGGCTGACCAACTCAAAGAACAGTACAGCACAGGAACAGGCCATTCGGCCCTCCAAGCCTGCGCCGATCTTGATGCCTATCTAAACTAAAACCTTGTGCACTTCCGGGGACCATATCCCTCTATTCCCATCCTATTCATGTATTTGGCAAGATGCCTCTTAAACGTCGCTATCGTACCTGCTTCCACCACCTCCCCCAGCAGCAAGTTCCAGGCACTCATCACCCTCTGTGTACAGAACTTGCATCGCACATCCCCTCTAAAATTTGCCCCTTGCACCTTAAACCGATGTCCCCTAGTAACTGTCTCTTCCACCCTGGGAAAAAGCTTCTGACTATCCAGTCTGTCCATGCCACTCATAACTTTGTAAACCTCTGTCATGTCGCCCCTCCACCTCCGACGTTCCAGTGAAAACAATCCGAGTTTATCTAACCTCTCCTCATAGCAAATGCCCTCCAGACCAGGCAACATCCCGGTAAACCTCTTCTGTACCCTCTCCAAAGCCTCCACGTCCTTCTGATAGTGTGGCGACCAGAATTGCACGCAATATTCTAAGTGTGGCCGAACTAAAGTTCTGTTACAGCTGCAGCATGACTTGCCAATTTTTATACTCTATACCCCGACCAATGAAGGCAAACATGCCGTATGCCTTCTTGACTACCTTATCCACCTGCGTTGCCACTTTCAGCGACCTGTGGACCTGTACGCCCAGATCTCTCTGCCTGTCAATACTCCTAAGGGTTCTGCCATTTACTGTATACTTCCCACCTGTATTAGATCTGCCAAAATGCATTACCTCACATTTATCCAGATTAAACTCCATCTGCCATTTCTCCGCCCAAGTCTCCAACCGATCAATATCCTGCTGTATCCTCTGACAATCCTCATCACTATCCGCAACTCAACCAACCTTTGTGTCGTCCGCAAACTTATTAATCAGACATTTTCCTCCAAATCATTTACATATACTCCAAACAGCAAAGGTCCCAGCACTGATCCCTGCGGAACACCACTAGTCACAGCCCTCAATTCAGAAAAGCACCCTTCCACTGCTACCCTTTGTCTTCTATAACCGAGCCAGTTCTGTATCCATCTTGCCAGCTCACCTCTGATCCCAGTCTGCCATGAGGAACCTTGTCAAAGGCTTTACTGAAGTCCATATAGACAACATCCACTGTCCTTCCTTCATGAATCATCTTTGTCACTTCCTCAAAAAACTCAATCAAGTTAGTGAGACACAACCTCCCCTTCACAAAACCATGCTGCCTCTCGCTAATAAGTTAATTTGTTTCCAAATGGGAGTAAATCCTTTCCTGAAGAATCCTCTCTAATAATTTCCCTACCACTGATATAAGACTCACCAGCCTATAATTTGGATATATGCGGAGGCAGTGGCGTACTGGTATTGTCACTGGACTAGTAACCCAGAGACCCAGATATTGCTCTGGGGACATGGGTTCGAATCCCACCTCAGCAGAAGGTGGAATTTGAATTCAATTAATAAATCTGGAATTTAAAGCTAGTCTAAGGATGGCCATGAAACCATTGGCGATTGTTGTAAAAACCCATCTGGTTCACTAATGTCCTTTAGGGAAGGAAATCTGCTGTCCTGACCTGGTCTGGCATGTGACTCCAGATGTAACTACATGTGACTCCAGATCCACAGCAATGTGGTTGACTCTTACATGCCCTCGAAATGGCCCAGCAAACCACTCAGTTTAAGGGCAATTAGGGATGGGCAATAAATGCTGGCCTGGCCAGCGACGCCCACATCCCATTAAAGAATTTAAAAAAAAAATTTCCTGTATTATCCTTGCTACACTTCTTAAACAAAGGAACAACATTGGCTATTCTCCAGTCCTCTGGTACCTCACCTGTAGCCAATGAGGATACAAAGATTTCTGTCAAGGCCCCAGCAATTTCTTCCCTTGCCTCCCTCAGTATTCTGGGGTAGATCCCATTAGGCCCTGGGGACTTATCTACCTTAATGCTTTGCAAGACGACTAACACCTCCTCCTTTTTGATAACGACATGAAACAGACTTTCTACACTCCCTTACCTGGACTCATCATCTACCAAGTCCTTCTCTTTAGTGAATACTCATGCAAAGTACTCATTTAGTACCTCGCCCATTTCCTCTGGCTCCACACATAGATTCCCTCCTCTGTCCTTGAAAGGGCCAACCCTTTCCCTGGTTACCCTCTTGCTCTTTGTATACATATAAAAAGCCTTGGGATTTTCCGTAATTCTGTTTGCCAATAACTTTTCATGACCCCTTTTAGCCCTCCTGACTCCTTGCTTAAGTTCCTTCCTACTGTCTTTATATTCCTCAAGGGCTTCGTCTGTTCCCAGCCCTCGAGCCCTTATGAACGCTTCCTTTTACTTTTTGACTAGGCTCACAATATCCCTCGTTATCCAAGGTTCCCGAAACTTGCCAAACTTATCCTTCTTCCTCACAGGAACATGCCAGTCCTGGATTCCAATCAACTGACGTTTGAAAGACTCCCACATGTCGGATGTTGATTTACCCTCAAACAGCTGTCCCCAATCTAAATTCTTCAATTCCTGCCTAATATTATTAAAATTAGCCTTCCCCATTTTAGCACCTTCACCCGAGGACTACTCTTATCCTTATCCACAAGTACCTTAAAACTTATGGAATTATGGTCACTGTTCCTGAAATGCTCCCCGACTGAAACTTCGACCACCTGGCTGGGTTCATTCCCCAATACCAGGTCCAGTAGTCCCCATCCCTAGTTGGACTGTCTACATATTGTTTCAAGAAGCCCTCCTGGATGCTCCTTACAAATTCTGCCCCATCCAAGCCCCTAGCACTAAGTGAGTCCCAGTCAATATAGGGGAAGTTAAAATCACCCACCACTACAACCCTGTTACCTTTACATCTTTCCAAAATCTGTCTACAAATCTGCTCCTCTACCTCCCGCTGGCTGTTGGGAGGCTTGTAGTAAACCCCAACATCGTGACTGCACCCTTCCTATTCCTGAGCTCCATCCATATTGCCTCGCTGCATGGCCCCTCCAAGGTGTCCTCCCGCAGTACAGCTGTGATATTCTCCTTAACCAATAATGCAACTCCCCCACCCTTTTTACATCCCCCTCTATCCCGCCTGAAGCTTCTAAATCCTGGAACATTTAGCTGCCAACCCTGTTCTTCCCTCAACCAAGTCTCTGTAATAGCAACAACATCATAGTTCCAAGTACTAATCCAAGCTCTAAGTTCATCTGCCTTACCTGTTATACTTCTCGCATTGAAACAAATGCACTTCAGACCACCAGTCCCATTGTGCTCAGCAACATCTCCCTGCCTGCTCTTCCTCTTAGTCTTACTGGCCTTATTTACTAGTTCCCCCTCATTTATTTCACCTGCTGTCCTACTGCTCTGGTTCCCACCCCCCTGCCACACTAGTTTAAACCCTCCCGAGTGACGCTAGCAAACCTCGCAGCCAGGATACTTGTGCCCCTCCAGTTTAGATGCAATCCGTCCTTCTTGTACAGGTCCCACCTGTCCCTGAAGAGATCCCAATGATCCAGATATCTGAAACCCTCCCTCCTACACCAGCTGTTCAGCCACGTGTTTAGCTGCACTATCTTCCTATTTCTAGCCTCACTGGCACGTGGCACAGGGAGTAATCCCGAGATTACAACCCTAGAGGTCCTGTCTTTTAAATTTCTCCCTAACTCCCTAAACTCCCCCTGCAGGACCTCGTCACTCTTTCTGCCTATGTCGTTGGTACCGATGTGTACCACAACCTCTGGCTGTTCACCCTCCCCCTTCAGAATGCCCCCTGTCCGTTCAGAGACATCCCTGACCCTGGCACCAGGGAGGCAACATACCATCCTGGAGTCTCTTTCACATCCACAGAAGCGCCTATCTGTGCCCCTGACTATAGAGTCCCCTATAACTATTGCTCTTCTGCGCTTTGTCCCTCCCTGCTGAACAACAGTGCCAGCCGTGGTGCCACTGCTCTGGCTGCTGCTGTTGTTTTCCCCTGATAGGCCATCCCCCCCAACAGTATCCAAAACGGTATCCTTGTTAGAGAGGGGGTTAGCCACAGGGGATTCCTGCACTGACTGCCTGCCCCTTCTAGCGGTCACCCATCTATCTGCCTGCACCTTGGGTGTAACCACTTCTCTAAAACTCCTGTCTGTGCCACTTTCTGCCACCTGCATGCTCCTAACTGCATCCAGTTGCTGCTCCAACCGATCCATGCGGTCTGTGAGGAGCTGCAACTGGGTACATTTCCTGCAGATGTCGTCGTCCGGAACTCTGGAAGCGTCACGGACCTCCCACATCTCACAGGTGAAGCACTTTCCCCCTCTAACTGACATTTCTAGCACTAATTAATAAATTAATTTAAAATACTTATTAAATCCTTACTATATTATGTTATAATTAACTATATGGTCCCTAGTGCTAGATTTCTACTATAAATATTAAATGCTAAATACAGTAATCTCCTCCCTCTGGTTTAGTTACTCCTCTACTTTTCAATTTATTAGTTAACTCAATGCATTTTTTGGTTCTGTATTCACAAAGGAGGACACAAATATCACACCAGAAATGTTGGGGAACACAGGGCTTAGTGAGAGAGAGGAACTGAAAGAAATCAGTTTTAGTAGAGAAATGGCGTTGGGGCAATTGATGGGATTGAAGTCCGATAAATCCCCAGGGCCTGATGGTATGCATCTCAGAGTACTTAAGGAAGTGGCCCTAGAAATAGTGGATGCATTGGTGGTCATCTTCCAAGATTCTATAGACTTTGGAACAGTTCCTACAGATTGGAGGGTAGCTAATGTAACCCCACTATTTAAAAAGGGAGGTAGAGAGAAAGCAGGGAATAATAGACCAGTCAGCCTGACGGTCGGTAGTGGGGAAAATTCTAGAGTCCATGATCAAAGATTTTATAGCAGAGCACTTGGAGAACAGTGGTAGAATCAGACAGAGTCAGCATGGATTTACGAAAGGGAAATCATGCTTGACAAATCTACTAGAATTCTTCGAGAATGTAACTAGTAGAGTTGATGAGGGGGAGCCAGTGGATGTGGTTTATTTGGACTTTCAGCAGGCTTTCGATAAAAGAGATTAGCATGTAAAATTAAAGTGCATGGGATTGGGGGTAGTGTATTGTGATGGATAGAAAATTGGTTGGCGGACAGGAACAAAGAGTAGGGATAAATGGGCCTTTTTCCGAATGGCAGGCAGTGACTAGTGGCGTACCGCAGGGATTGCTGCTAGGACCCCAGCTATTTACAATATACATTAATGATTTAGATGAGGGAACAAAATGTAATATCTCCAAATTTGCAGATGACACAAAACTGGGTGAGAGGGTGATTTGTGAGGAGGATGCAGAGAGACTTCAGGGTGATTTGGAGAAGTTGAGTGAGTGGGAAAATGCAGGGCAGATGCAGTAGAATGTGGATAAATGTGAGGTTATCCACTTTGGTAGCAAAAACAGGAAGGCAGATTATCTGAATGGCTATAAATTGAGAGAGGGGAATATGCAACAAGTCGTGGGTGTTCCCGTACACAAGTCGCTGAAGGTAAGCATGCAGGTGCAACAGGCGGTAAAAAAGGCAAATGGTATGTTGGCCTTCATAGTGAGAGGATTCGAGTACAGAAGCAGGGATGTCTTGCTGCAATTATACAGGGCCTTGGTGAGGCCACACCTGGAATATTGCGTGCAGTTTTGGTCTCCTTATCTGAGGAAGGATGTTCTTGCTATAGAGGGAGTGCGGCGAAGCTTTACCAGACTGATTCCTGGGATGACGGGACTGACATACGAGGAGAGATTGAGTTGGTTAGGATTATATTCGCTGGAGTTCAGGAGAGTAAGGGGGGGATCTCATAGAAACCTATAAAATTCTAACAGGACTTGACAGGGTAGATGCAGGAAGGATGTTCCCGATGGTTGGGGAGTCCATAGTCATAGTCTACGGATACGGGCTAAACCTTTCAGGACTGAGATGACGAGAAATATCTTCACCCAGAGAGTGGTGAGCCTGTGGAATTCGCTACCACAGAAAGCAGTTGAGGCCAAAACATTGTATGTTTTCAAGGAGGAGTTAGATATAGCTCTGGAGTCTAAAGGGATCAAAGGGTATGCGGCGAAAGCCGGAACAGGCTACTGAGTTGGATGATCAGCCATGATCATAATGAACGGCGGAGCAGGCTCGAAGGGCCAAATGGCCTACTCCTGCTCCTATTTTCTATGTTTCTTATTTACAAGTCCCAAGTGATCACTGGTTGCACTATCTAGGATTCAGACTGAATAGAAGTTCCTTTTAGATGTTTGTTCCTCAAGCTCCTTAAAATTGCCATTTATTGGTAGCCAGGATGAACAATGACTGAAATCTGAAACCAGGAAGCATAGCAAAAAATATATAAATTGATAAAAAAAGAATGAATATCAATGGCAACCTCAAGAACTACAAGAACAACCCTAACAATCTGCTACTCTCTTTTTTCTCTAAATAAAACTCTCTTGCCATCACAAACCACACACATCCTCTGTATTTGAAATGCGAGTGAGCAAGAGACTAAGAAAACCAGTATATACACAAGATCAAAAGCATCCAAAACAAAGAGAGACAGAAAGAATCAATTGAGGGAAGGTGTTTGACAAAAAGATTCAAGGCTAAATAGAGCATGGACTTACAAAAAGCCAAGAGAAGAAAGCAAGTTTATACAAGAAAATATATACAGATACATAATAATGAAGCCATCACAACATGTAGGTAGTTAATTAAATAGTGCAATGAAGTACTAATCAGAAATACTTCCTTATCCATCAAATTCATTTTTCACATATATGATATCCTAATTTCTTCCATGAATGGCAAAATAGAAAACTGTTTTCAATGCCAAATACATTACAGGCAAATTGCTGCCAATCACTTGTACAAATGATTAAATCATTCAAAACTATTAGATAATTGCTAACAACATTCAGTTCTTTTTATTTTTTGTAAAGTGAATTCTGACACAGGTGGATGAAAACAAAGAGAAGTCAGCTGGGCACAAGTTACTCAGACTGACAGTGTGCGGGTATTGAACTAAAATTAGTAGGTCTAGTTCCTAACTCAATGTTCAACTGTTTTATCATTTTAACTGCATGTGGGAATTCATTTTTCTTGCACTGTTCAATTCATGCCCAATTTCTTCAACTAAGTTGAACTTCGCTTTATAAAAATGACAGGAAAGAAACTACGACTTTAAAAATCAAATCCATTTTAGTTTTTTTTAAGTGCCAGCAGGGATTCCTGCATTTTGAACTGGAGAAGAAATTTTCCCTCAGAGTAAAATTACTACTACTGATATAGAAAACTAGAAAATTTTACCTCTGGACTTTATGAATGTGAGAACAGAATTTTCGAGAACAGAATAATATGGGGATATTTAAGATGAAATAATTAATCAATCATGTATTACCAACAAACTAACCTTGGAGCTGCACAGACAGCTTATCAGAAGAAATAGACTAACAAGCTAAAAACTAACAGGACAGCTGCAGCCTGCCGAAGAGTAGCCTATTGTACAACAATCAGCCCAACGTTCCAAGGAGATAGGGGAATAAGAAACTGCTTGAGGAGAGGGTGACAAGGCAGTACCCCAATCAGGCCCTGACACCAAGAAACTGCAAAGTTTGTAAACCAATTGGGAACATAAAGGGGGTGACACTGATGTGTATGAAGAACTATAAGGAAAGGCTTGTTTTCCCTGCTCAGGCAGGAGGAGACAAGGGAGAGAAAAGGAGAGGAGAGAAGAGTCCAGGTGTTGTTGTTTGCTTTGCTGATGATGTAACCAAGAAGTACTGCAATAAAGTTTCTTAAAGTTGCAGTCGGACTTCGTCTCTCTTTGTGTAACTAATGGGATCCAACAACTTGGCGTAGTCGGCAGGATCGCTGGAGGATAAAGACTGAAGCCACAGACATCAGACCTATCGGCACCCCCAGAGGTAAGGACTCCTCTTTATGTTAAAAGTCCTTGGTCATTGTCTAAATTTCGGTTCCCTGCCACGCGATCCCGAACTTGGCGGTATTTGACGGAAATACCCTTTCTTGTGCGGCTCGAGACCCCCTTTCTAGACGTCTAACTTGGCGGTATTCGACGAAAAGCCTGACGGCTCAAGACCTACTTCCCTACCTGAATGGATAAAATGACAGATGAAGGCAACCGACAGTTACCAACTACCGTCAAAAGTGGGCGGGCCCCACCTGACGTTCCCGAAGATGAAATACTTCGGCAGTTAAAAGAATATGTAGAGCAACAGTTTAATCTGGCTAAAGCGTACACCGAAATTGGGCAAAAATTTGTGAATAAAGTGGGTGGAATTAAGGATGTTCAGTTTATGACTAAAAAATGTGTATGGTGGAAGAGGGCGACAGACAATTTGCAAATAATTTTGACAGATTACAACTGAAATGCTATTGTCGCCACTTTTTTTGGATATGCATGTCAGATTTTAATACAAATGGTCCCATTCAACTATTTTTCAAAATCTTAACTCTGTGTAAGCCTATGTTGTATTCATAACTTTCAGCTCAGTTTGAGTTGTGTGTACAAATAGGATCATAATGTAACAAATGGAGCACCATAGTAAAACAATTTTTAAATAATTACATAAGCCTGGAATTTCATGCAATTGTAATAATGGTGAACAGCATAGGTTAGACGGTTGTGCTCCCTGATTTTCCAATGATGAATTCACACCACAATTTACTGGAAAATTAATAATATGCCACAGTGAGCAAAGTGGCAGATTGGGAGAAGCATGGCCAAAGTCTGATACACATCCAAGGTCTGACATAGAATGGAACAATAGGTTATGTGTTTCCATAAAAGTAAAGGTGCTCAGTAATTTGTGAATATTTCCCATTTTCATATTTTGAAAATTGACAGTTAGTTGTTCACTTACCTTGTAATTAATTTTTGATGCTTATAATGAGTACTGTCAAAACAAGGTCCATGTAGTGCAGTTGAAAATCCTAGTGTCTTGTTAAATTTCACTTTTGACAGTCCGTCTTGTTAGTGTCTGGTTGCTTTATTTTAAACAAAGTCCTCACACACGCAAACCATGGCTCCATATAATATTAGTTTACTTGACGCCCCATTCTACCCCTAACAGAGCTGTCATATTGACCTAACCTGGGGGGCTATGGTGTGCCAGACATTTATTGTCCAAATGGTGCTGTTTCAATTATTTACAGACTGCACTCTTACCAAACATCAAATGTAGTGTTAAAATTATTAGCATTTCCTTTCCTGATAATAAGATGAACTAATATGAAACGAGATTCCTCTTACACCCATTGAACAATGTCAGAAAATCCTTGCATCACCTGTTAGTAAACTAAATCTAGTCCATTACGTTTCCCACATTACAACAGTATCTGTTCTTCAAAAAAAGTACTTAATTGGCTGTAAAATGCTTTGGGATGTCCTGTGGTCATGAAAGACGCTACATAAATGCAAGTCTTTCTTTCAACTTTTTAAATACATCAGTAAAATCCCTCAATATGTAAAGTAATTGAGTTGTTAAAAAAAAAATCAGCTTTTCAGTATAACTCCTATAACATTTTCGACCCAGGAAATTTTGAGTGGTCGGAATTTCATGTAAATTGTCAAATTATACTGAGAAATTGAACACTTAAATTCTGAGACATCCAGCACCATCATATAATGGTCTAATGGGTGATCACAGTGGTGTTAATTCAGCAAATATGATCTCCTGAGAGCCAAACTATGATAGCTAGTTGTTCAACTCTTTTGGCGAGGGTCTCTGTGGAACAGCGCAAAAATGTATTCAAATTATGGTGTGGCATATGTAATTGCACATGCCACTTACAACATAATTTCCTGGAATTTATGCTCCATAATAATTATATTTGGAGTAGTTCTGCCAACGGCGCATGTTTTTAGAAAATAATTTTTTTTTCGAGAAATATACTACAAAATAAAATTTTAAAACATAAAATAAAAATAAGTAGGCAGCAGATAAATAGGTGGGTGGGGGGAGGGTTTAGTGCAAAAACTTGGTGCAACTGGGTATGAAAATGCATTCTGATGCGATAACACTTTTAAAGGACTTGATTGCCAGTCGATTATATTTTGTTGGAGATTTTCTTGAGTGTCCTTTCCTCTTCAGAGCAGCTTTGACACAATCAAAGGTTGAGATTTAAGTGGCATATCTGTTGATATTTTTACAAGTACTTTCAGCCAATTAGAACCTGTAGTTTTTTTTTTAACAAGCAAATTGTTTGAGCTAAATATCAAACACTTGAAGATAAAACTTCCAACTTTCACCCTATTTATTAAAATAAAATTGCACTGAAATTGAATTCAAATGGATGCAAATCTCTAATAGGATGAGTTTAAACATCCATAGTCACTACTCACATCAATCTTTTCTGTCTTGTCCAAACTTAATTGTCTGCCTTATACTCCCTGAAAAAACTACTGTAATTGGTTCCTTCTGAAGCCCAAGCAACAGGTGCATCTTTGGATAACCTTTCTCCCTGAGCTGAACATGAGCCATTCCCCAATATTTCGCAAGGTCTGAAAGTAACAGATGAGGCCATCTGTCAGTCTGAACAAACAGATCTGTGACCCACTGCTGGATACAATGATCATACCAAAGAAGTCAGGCACTGACAAAGTTCCTGCTGGGTTTCATTTAAGGAGTGTAGACAAACCCAAGAGCATGCTTCAGACCCTGTCAACATGCATTTCTTTAAGCGGCCTCATGCGAGCCTGTCTCGCAATGATCAAAGGACCTTTTAATTTGAATTTAATTACTTCTTAGAAACCATCAGCACCATCTCTCAGAGCCTACAGTGCCGGAAACACTAAACCACAATCCCATTTCTGCGTACCCCAAAAGATTTCCTGCTCTTCAAGTTTGACAAATGAGCATGACACCGTGTAGCATTTACACAGAAATTACATCCTCATTGGTTTTTCTCCCAATTCTAATGATTATTTTAAATGCATTTGAACATGACACAGATTTGATTTCTGCTAAAAATAGTAATAGTTACTTTACAAGGAACATTTTTCATGGAAGGATTAAAAGAATAAAATAACAAAAATGGAAAACTAAAACAATGTCAAACAGAAAAAAAATTATAAAGGAAGTATATTTATCCAACTAGAGACTGATGCTGATGGGAGCAAAAGGAGGAGGGAAGCAGAGGTAAAGCAGAGGGGAGGGAGCAGAAAAGAGAGGGGAGCAGGAGAACAGAGGGGAAGGAGGGGGGGAGGGGCGCAAATTATTCAGCAATTTGTGGCAATTTACAACTCTTCAGGTATCTCTGCCATATTTACATGTTAATAACAGAGTGTGCAATTGCGCCATTATTTTGGCAGAAAAATCTGAGTAATTACTATGTCCACAAACATAATGGAAGTTACTGTGCCACTACTGGTGTGAGGGTGCAATTTTAGCGTGACAGAAGAAAGTTCCATTCTAAATATGGATACAGGAATTTATACTGGGTAAAGGTGACAGTAAATGGACATAGATGTAAAATTTTTAATAACCGTGACTAGACAAGAACTGAATATATGCCTTTCAAGTGACTATTACCAATAGCGATAACTCTAGCATCATGTGTTTTTAAGGTTTTATATACAGAAAACAATTGAAATATTTAACAGGAGGATCTACATCTAATAAAGGAAAGGACATGTTAGTGCTTGGATTAATGGATGTGACTCTCAAAAATTCGTTCTTAGATTTTGTTTTAATACTGTAAGCTTGCTTGCCCTTGTCACTCTTGCCAAAGGTAACCAGCGAACCAGTTTTGCCTTGCGAATGTAAAATGCACTGTCACTTGGGATTTTCTAGTTGAGTATTGCAAAAAATTTCAGTTCTTAAGTTAACATGCTATAGCTGAGGTTATACTCCAATAAAAGGAAATGGACACTTTAAAGTGAGACCCTACAGTTCTATTTCTCATATTTAAACTATGTGTGACCTATGCTAGATAAAGTTTTGATTTGAAAAATAGATTTAAAATATAGATTCCCAAATACCAGAAATTGCACCAAAGTGCCAAAACTCAAAACTGTGGGAGGGAGTGGTGCTTAAATTCAGACTTTCAAAGGTAATAAAAGCTCATGCCTTCAGCACTCATGCTCCCCTTCAACATCCAAAGCTGCAGCAAATTGCACTTCCATATACTCTATTTTATCTTTTGTAATGAAAGTGATTGAATGCAGGGTATATCTGAGGGCATACATTTCGAAGCCTACTTCAAGCCAGTCTTTCAAGCTAAAAATAAATGAATCTTGAAAAGGTTGCGGTATTTCACATATTAAAATAAAAACTCCTTCTATTGGGAATGTATCACCAGATCAGTGCAACTCCTTGTCTTTATTTGTGTCATTAGGCCTATTTCCACAAATATTTTTGAGTGAGTCCTTTTTTTTTCAGTGCTATGCCAGCTTTTTTGACACTGCTCAAGATTTGTTCATTTCTCCAGATTGTCAGAGATGAAGTAGTGATTTATCAGCGTCTGGCATAGTAAGTTCCTTCCATTTGGCATATTTCAAACAAATGTAGATAATTGCCTTAAGTCTCGACTTTTTTATGTCTGATTATGAATTTATTTCAGATGGCGGAAACTATTCTCCACTATTTACCTGACTCCTCAATTGCTTTCAGTAGTGCCACAGACTTTTCTTGAAGTAGTGGCCTAGTCTGTTAAATTACCCGAGACGTGGGCCGTTACTGATCAGTATTTCTGATATTTGATTAAAATGGCAACACCTCTCGAGGATCTGTTGTTAACTGATTCAAAATTGAATCAGTATATCTTTTTCAAATTAATTTTCAAGTCCAAGTCTTTTATTTACCATCCCAAGGATCCAATATTACAACTTATTCTGACTCAAATATTGTCATCTTACTGTATTAAAGTTTCCGTACAACATGACAACATGTCACCTTACCATTCCAACTAGAATGATAAGGATAGGATAAGTAGCATATTTCATTGCAGTTTATAAATCTCTGAACGTAAACTGCCAACCAGTTTTCCATGCAAGTCATGAGATGAAAAGACAATTATCAATGCATTATTAGCAATGGATGGCATCTGAATGATTACACACCTTTAGCATTCACCATAAAAGAAAATTTTAATTCATAAAGAGACCAGCAAAATATGGATCCACTTGATTTTCAAATAAATTTGCTAGTACTTGGCAGATATTTAACTAGTATTATGACTTGAATAGTCCATTGCAGAGTTTATAAGTTAGTTTATCCTTTATCCTATAATAAGTTTCCATCTCCATTTTCAGATTATTCTCATCTGGCCAGCCTCATAGCCCAAAATTTATAACAAAAATTTGTCTGAGTGTATTTTGCATTTAACTTAGCATTACTGGATAATATTCAAAGCAATGCCTCATGTCAAAAAGTAGCTTCTTTGTTTTCCATTCCTTCAATTGTCATTGTAAAATTTTTCTTAAAAAGTTGCAGTTACACATTAAGGAATGTGTAACTGTCAGCCATGAAAGCAAGACTGCATTGCTGGAACTCAGGATTGTGCCCCAGTAATAGATAACTCTTTGAAATTGTATACAAGGACGCTTTCTGCAAAGTCAATCTGGAGGCTATGAAAGAACCTTAGATCTCTAAAATCTATTTATAATTCATAAGCATTTTTCATTTAACAGCTTCAATAAATTTACACTGTACAGCAGTTGCTAATAGAATCTCAACAGCCATTTCCTGGACAACAATGTGAATCTTTTGCCTCGAAAACATATTTTCTATTGAAAGCATTTTAAAATAACATTGCACGCTCTATTTTAGTCAAACCCAAATTGGAAGATTAAAATGGTGTCACAAGTACACATAGCTGCCGTGCAGTGTAGGAAGACAGGCTTGATCATCCTCACTTCACTGATATCCTGATCTCAGCAGTACTTCTGTGGAAAGGCACTTACCCTGGGGGCAAGGACATCAAAGTAAGAGCTACTGTCTGGCTGCTAGCAACTTCCCTCTAGTGGCTAGCTGAACAGCAACAGCAATTGAAGTTGTTCACGTACAATTTCTACTACAGGAAGCCCAATAGTAAACTAACCTGCATAAGGAGAATATAAAAGCTTTCATACCTACAGACTAAGTGAAAAAAATATTTGCAGCATTATTGAAGAATGTCCATCATAACTAAAGTAATTAAACAGTGACAGATAGTGATTTTTAATCAGAATCAGCAATGTGACATAACACCATGCAAAAGGATGTCACATTATCAAAACTAACTGGGGTTGGGGTGGGGTTTGGGGGGGGGGGGTGGTGGGGAGAGGGAAAGATGAGATTATTTATTCTATCCCACAAAAGACCAGACCAGATCACTGGATGTGCTATTACGCAAAACTACAGTCCACTCCACAATTTTCATTCCACTCTGATAAAAATGTGGGGTCTTAAGTGTTCCAAATTATGAGGTCAGGCTACAAGAGCTGAACTTGTTTTTATTGGAGGAAAGATTAGGGATGAGCAAACATAATCCAAGTCTTCACAATGCCAGAGGGATTGATAGTGCAACCACGACTTGGTCTCTGAGCAAAGAACTAGATGGTACAATTTCAAAGCAAGCTGGACATATGAAATAATATTAAATAGATGTACTATATTTCCTGTGACTGCTGACTGAGGAATGCCCACGCACTGAAAATAAAAATCCTACCCGATCATTCAAGTAAATGATTAAGACCAATGATTAATAAGGCCATCCTATTCCCTTCCTCGACAAGCAAAATGACCAGAGCCTCCCTCCCAAAATTCTTAAGCCTTGTTCCTTTCCTGATTTCCACAAAATTGATTTCACCTCTTAAAGGGGCAATAGTTTCACAAAAAGGAGTAAACAAATGATTAAAAAAAAAATTCCTAAATAAATACACATCAAGTCATTTGCAAGTAATGGTGACAATAAGTGATGCACAATTGTTCTGGATCTTCTTGATCCCCAGACATTCGTAGCAACAAGCTATTTTTATGTATCTTTTACATAATAAAATGTCCCCAGGTGGTGTGGTGGACAGAGAATCATAGAAATTATGTATGAATTAGGACAGAAGGTATGGGAAGTGATCAAAAGTAAGCTTTATGGGTTCCCCTGAATTGGTGATGGAACATAATTGAGATGAATGGGAAAAGATAATTAATAGGAACATAGGAAGAACACAGGAACGTAGGAGCAGGATTAGACCATTCAGCCCATCGAGTCTGCTCTACCATTCAATACGATCATGGCTGATCATCCACTTCAATGCTTTTTCCCACACTATCCCCATGTCCCCTTATGCCATTTGTATTTAGAAATCTGTCAATCTCTGCTTTAAACATACTCAATGATTGAGCTTCCACAGCCCTCTGGGGTAGAGAATTCCAAAGATTCACAACCCTCTGAGTAAAGAAATTTCTCCTCATCTCTGTCCCAAGTGGCTTTTGCCTTATTTTCAAATTGTGTCCCCTGGTTCTAGACTCCCAAACATTTTACCTGCATCAACTCTGTCTATTACTTTCAGTATTTTGTAGATTTCAATGAGATCACCTGACATTCTTCCAAATTCCAGAGAATACAGGCCCAGTTTCCCCAATCTCTCTTCATAGGACAGTCCCGCCATCCTGGGAGCAAGTCTGGTGAACCTTCGTTGCACTCCATCTATGGCAATAATATCCTTCCTAAGGTAAGGGGACCAAAACTGCACACAGTACTCCAGGAACGGTCTAACCAAGGTTATATACAATTGAAGCAAGATTTCACTACTCCTGTACTCAAATCCTCTTGCGATAAAGGCTAACATACCATTAGCCTTCTTAATTGCCTGCTGCACCTACATGTTAGCTTTCAGTGACTTACTGACAAGGACATCCTTTGTACATCTACACTTCCTAATCTCCTACCATTTAAGAAATACTCTGCACATCTGTTCCTCCTACCAAAGTGGATAACCTCACATTTTTCCACATTATATTCCATCTGCCGCATTCTTGCCCACTCACTGAGTCTTTACAAATCCCCTTGAAGCTGCTTTGCATCTTCTTCACACACATTCCCACCTAGTTTTGTGTCATCTGTGAACTCGGAAATACTACATTTGGTCCCCACATCCAAATCATTGATATATATTGTGAACAGCTGGGGCCCAAGAACTCATCACAGCCTGCCAATGCAAGAATGACCTGTTTATTCCTACTCTCTGCTTTCTGCCTGTCAATCAATCCTTAATCCATGCCAGTATATTACCTCCTACCCTGTGTGCTTTAATTTTACGAACCAACCTTCTGTGGGGGACTTTATCAAAAGCCTTCTGAAAATCCAAGTATACCACGTCCACCAACTCCCCTTTATCAACTCTGTTAATAACATCCTCAAAAAACTCCAACAGGTTTGTCAAACATGATTTCCCATTCATAAATCCATGTTAACTATGCCCAATAAGATCATTATTATCCAAGAGTCCATTTATCAAATCCCTTAGAATAGATTCTAGCATTTTCCAAATGACTGATGTAAGCCTAACAGGTCTGTAATTCCCTGTTTTCTCTCTCCCTCCCTTCTTAAATAGTGGGGTGACATTTGCTACCTTCCAATCTATAGAATTTCGGAAGATGATCACCAATGCATCCGCTACCTCCATAGCTACCTCTTTCAACACTCTGGGATGTAGAATATCAGGTCCTGGGGACTTATCAACCTTCAGCCCCATTAATTTCTCCAATACAACCTTCTTACTTATGCTAATTTCCTTCAATTCCTCATTCCCCCTAATCCCTTGGATCTCTAATTCTGGGAGATTTCTGAATGAGGATTCAAAGCTGCAGAGGTGTGGTAACTGAAATCTCTGTTACTGATAGTGCAGCAAAGGAAGGGAAGAGAACAAAAAAGGGGCTTTCGAATACATTTTCATTAAGATTGCCTTCCTTTAGGGATGGGGAAGCCGCACAACCAAAAGAATAACAACCTACCAGTATATATTGTTGAACATATATTACAATTCTCCAAGTGCAATATACAAAAATGGTGCTTTTAAGATACAATACTATTGTGAGAGATAGTAGTTTTAGTCAAATACATATCTATGTCACAGTTAAAAATATCAGCACAATATAGCACAGGAGGCTGCCATTTGGCTCATTGTGCCTGTGCCTGCCCAATCCCCATAGCCCTGCAATTGTTTCCCTTAAAGTATTTGTCCAATTTCCTTTCAAAAGTTTTTTTTTATTGAATCTGCTTTCACCACCTTTTCAGGCAGTGCATGCTAGCCATCACTAAAAGTAGCATTTGTTAGAGCTACAAGAGATCGTCGGTGCCAAAAACAATCAATGCAACAATGAAAGCACAGCATTAGGGAATCATACAGACTCTCTCTTTGATCTTAAGTATCTTATTTCTACTCAATATTACTGATTATTCAGCAAACATAGAAATGCCCGTCTCATGTCTTTTGTTGGGAAGCATATGAGAATAAGAAAGAGTTTATTTCCAGTTACCCCAAAATGTAGTTAATTGTTCTTCTAAGCAGACCTCAGTTTTGCCAGGTTATCTGAATCTGGAACAGCAGTGTTAGCCTAGAATAAAAATTATTTTTTTAAATGCATCCTCAAATAAGCTTTTACACATTCTGAAGAAAGCCAATTACGGCTGATACAAGTCCGAAAATCTTGTAATATAAAAGTGCCATTTAGCAGCTTTAATTGCACCTCAATATATAACAATGCAATTATTCAATTAGAGTATGAAAAGAACGTGCATTTATACAGCCTCCTCCATGTCCTCAGGATACTTTCGAAAGGAAGCCACTGTTGTCATGTTGCCAGTCAATTTACACACAGTACATTTACACAAACAGCGGAGATAAATGACCAGTTAATCCATTTTTTGTGGTGTTAATTGATTGGATAAATGTTGACCAGGACAACAGAGAACCACCTCCCCTCCCCCCCCCAATCTTTGAATAAAGATGTAGGAACTTACGTGTCCAAATGAATAGGTAAACAGTGGCTTTGTTAGCATCTCAGCCAACTGATGGCATCTCAGAGAGTGTAGCACTTCTTCAGTACTGCACTGAGTTCAAGTCTCGAGTGGAGCATGAACCCATAACCTTCGGATGCAGAGGCAAGATCACAACCACTGAACCAAGACTGACTCCTTATAAGAAATACATTCTTTTGGTAAAAGACTGCTTGATTGAAAAAAATAAAAGTCAAATTTGACAGATTACTCTCTCCTCTCCTATTGAGCTAAGATTCATTTGAAGATTTTTTCCCAGGGGTTGCTGAAACATTTGAGCTATACACAGCTGACATTATCCAAAAGTTCAAAGTACTTTAGTTGGTCAAAAGAATCTCACTGCACACGTGACTCAACTGGACTCCAGGGTACAAAGCAGTGGTGTGGGAGTAATAGGCTATTTGCCACACAGCTTGATTTTTGTATGATTTTTCTTCTGGAAATATGGGTCAATCTCTAGGGCTGACCTTGAAAAAAGCATTGATGCCACAACTGCTACCCTTTAGCAGATCATAATTTTATCCAGTTCACAAAAGGATTAGCCTTGCTTTCACACATACAAAAAGAAAATTATTTCTTTTCTCCATTTTTCATACTTCATAGTGGAGCAGTGGTGTGTGTACGTGCATGCTATGGGTATTTTGAAAGAAATATGAAATAACTATGGATTTTTACATTAGGATGCAGGAGTATGTTTTCATGGAATGTAAGGTTTCCAGTCTTGCATAGAATATAACACGGAAACAGGCCATTTGGCCAAACCTGTCCATGCTAGCAGTTATGCTCCACTCGAGCCTCTTCTACCGATTCCTCAGCTAATTCTACCAGAATAATCCTCTACTCCTTTCTCCCTCATATACTTATTTCGTCTTCTCTTAAATGCATCCATACTATTTGCCTCAATAACTCACCGTGGTAACAGGTTTCACATTCTCACCACTCTTTGGCCAAAGAAGTTTATTCTGAATTCCCCATTTGATCTCTTGGTGACCATATTAAACATTGATGGCCTCTAGTTTTGCTCCTCCCAACAAGAGGAAACACTCTGTCTACACTATCAAAACCTTTCATAATTTACAAGTCATGCATTGTCTTTTCAAGAGAAAGAGAGACCCAGTCTGTTCATCCTTACCTGATAGGTATAACCTCTATTCTCTGAAGAGGTAACAGAGAGAGTAGACAAGGGTAATGCAGTAGATATAATTTATCTAGATTTTCAAAACGTCTTCGATAAGATTCCACATAATAGACGAATGAATAAGGTCAGAGCATGTGGAGTCAGGGGGAAAGTAGCAGAACTGCAATAAAAGCAAAATACTGCAGATGCTGGAAATCTGAAATAAAAACAGAAAATACTGGAAATACTCAGCAGGTCAGGCAGCATCTGTTGAGAGAGATGCAAAGTTAATGTTTCAGGTCTGTGACCTTTCATGATAGGTATTCCTGGTATCATCCTTCTAAATCTTTTTTGCATCCTCTCCAGTGCCTTTATTGCATTTTAATAATCTGGCAACTAGAATTGCACATAGTACTCCAAGTGTGGTCTAGCCAAGCTTCAATATAAGTTTAGTATAACTTCTCTACTTTTCAATTCTATCCCTCTAGAAATAAACCATCGTGCTTGGCTTGCTTTTAATGGCCTTATAACCTGTCACCAGTTTTAGTGATTTGGGTATTTGTACTCTGAGATCACTTTACTCGTCTATGTCATTTAGATTCTTATCTTCCAAATAATATGATCTCATTATTTTTCTTACCAAAACGTAATACCTCACACTTAGCTGTGTTGAAATTTGTCAATTACATACCCATTTTGCAAGTTTTTTTAATGTCTTCTTGTAAGTTGTTGCAATTCTCTTCAGTACTGATTATCCCTCCCAATTTGGTGTCATCCACAAATTTAGAACTGGTATTTTTGATTCCAAGGTCAATACCGTCAATATAAATTGAGAACATTGATACCAGCACTGATCCTTGTGGGACCTCACTTCCCATGTGCCATTCTGAATAGCTACCCTTTATTCCTATTCCCACTGCTTTCTATCTTGAAGTTATCCAAAATAAAAACAGCAAGTGCTGGAAATACCCAGCAGGTCAGGCAGCATCTGTGGAAAGAGAAGCAGAATTAACATTTCAGGCCTGTGACCTTTCATCAGAATGGTCATGAGAGGTCACAGACCTGAAACGTTAACTCTGCTTTTCTCTTCACAGATGCTACTTGACCTGCTGAGTGTTTCCAGCACTTATTGTTTTTATTTCAGATTTCCAGCATCTGCAGTATTTTGCTTTTATTCCTGTTATCCATTCTGCTACTTGCCCCCTGACTCCGCATGCTTTGACCTTATTCATTAGTCTATTATGTGGAATCTTATCGAAGATCTTTTGAAAATCTAGATAAATTATATCTACTGCACTACCCTTGTGTACTCTCTGTTACCGCCTCAAAGAATTCAATGAAGTTGAAATTCGTGTTGACTATTCATCACTATACTTTTGGTCTCTAGATGTTTTTCTATTTTCTTCTTTAATAGGGACTCCATTATTTTCCCTACCAATAATTCTCTGGACGTGTTCCATCACCCTTCTTAAATATAGATATTACTTATCTATCTGCCAGTCCTTTGGTATTACAGTTTTTTTCAAATTAATTAAATATGAGTAATAGTGCCTCTGCTATCTCTTCCCTAGATTATTTTAAAACGTATATGTGTAATCCAAACAGACCAGTTTTATCCACTTTCAGTCTGATTACTTTATTTAATATTTCTCTTTTCATTTTAAATGCAGTTGCATCATTCCAAATCTCATCTTCCAATGTTGTGTCCACCTGATCTGTCACCCTGGTAAATACTGAAGCAAAGAAATTAGTTAATATTTCTGCCATTTTGCTAATGCTGCCTGTGATTTTATTCTGTCCATCCCTTAGTGGCTCTATTCTCATCGTGACTGTAGAATATTTTACTATTGTGTTCCTTGATAATTTAATTCTATAATTCCTCTTTGCCTTCCTTTTTTTCAACTTCTCTCCTAATTTCTTAATATTCTTCCTTCTCATGCTTTCCTTTGCTCTCCACGCACTTCGTTTATGCATCTTTCTTTGCCCTCAATTTTTCTCTTAGGTCTTTATTCATCCATGGTGTCTCATTAGTTTTCAATTTGTTCTTGGTTTTTTAGTGGAATACATTTTTTCCCAGACTCTACTGAACACAGTTTAAATTGCTGTTTCCCATTGCTGTTCTACATCACTGTTTGCCAACATTCTTGTCCATTTTATTTTTTTAAGCTCCATCCTCTGCCCCTCAACATTAGCTTTTCTCCAATCTATTACCCTGATCTTTATCATACTTATGTCCTCAGGTAATATCTTAAAGCTGGTCACAACCAGTCTTGTTTTTTTTTAAAGAGATACAGCACTGAAGCAGGCCCTTCGACCCACTGAGTCTGTGCCGACCAATCACCATCCATTTATACTAATCTTACATTAACCCCATATTCCCTACCACATCCCTACCATTCCCCTACCACCTACCTACACTAGGGGCAATTTACAATGGCCAATTTATCTATCAACCTGCAAGCCTTTGGCTGTGGGAGGAAACCAGAGCATCCGGTGGAAACCCACGCAGTCACAGGGAGAACTTGCAAACTCCACACAGGCAGTACCCAGAACTGAATCCGGGTCGCTGGAGCTGTGAGGCTGTGGTGCTAACCACTGCGCCGCCCCACTTGCTTTCGTTCTTGAGACTTTGCAAATTAAACTTTTTGTAATGCCTTCACAAAAGTGAAAAAAAAAACAATGTACATCAATAAAAGTACATCTTGGTGGTGACCAGAAGCTATAGTAAACTATTGGATTTCCAATCCGGCTGCCCCTTATCATCAATTTTCTTTGAACTTTGTAATAATTGTTTGATTGAACACCAAATGGCAGCAGAGTGTTTTACATACTTGTGGGTGTGGGTGTGGGGGGTAGCAGGGAAGAGAGAAGGGGTGGGAGATGGAGGGAGGGTGCTGAGGACTTGCAAAATCTGCCATGATTTTTCAGACAGCAGTCCATTTTGCATGATTACACATGAATACTAATGAAATCACAAATCTGCATCCAAGCTATACCACCTGTCCAGCTAAAGGCATAATGAAACAAACTCCTTTTATGGCTAAAAACTTTTCAGATACATTTATTGACTCTTTTTCCTTTTTGGGGAGGGTGGGGAGGAGTTCAGGACAGGGGGACACAATGTTAAAATTAAAGGTAAAATTTCAAACACTGATGGCATAATCAAGTGAATGCATTAGAGAAGTTATTGGGAGAAGTGAACTAATGTGCATGCAGTTGAACCACCCTTCATTAATGACTATCAATTAATTCAGTTCTTTAAATGGCCAAAATTGTTAAGTTCTCTCAATGTCATCATTTGGACATTCTAGTGCAAAATCCCTAACGCAGATCTTTCAAAAGCTAAATGCATTAGAAAAAAAAGGATTTACTTAATTTCATCCATGTATCAGTTAGCTACTAGATCCCAAAAATATTTCAGTGGAACTGTTGTTATGAAAGTGACTCTGTTTTGTGAAAAATATTTTTAAAAAAAGGAATCTATAGTTAAGCTAAATAAATGTTTTTTAATCAAGGGGACAGTAAGGGACGGATTGGCAATAGTGTTGCTAGTTGTCACCTGGTTCAGGCTAGGCTTAGAGCGGAAGCCATGGCAACAGGGGCAGAAATTGACAAGCACTCCTTTGATTGGACAAGTCCAGCAGCAACAGAGAACATCTGGATGGGCAGAGAACTGCCAAGCTGTTTGGTTGTTAGTCAGTGCGTGTGAGATACCTTCTGGAAGGAGACAAAAGTCAAGTGCTGCTAAAGAGTCAAAAAAAGACAGAAAAGGGAGAGAATTCCAAGGAAGAACAGAAAAATACAATGAAATTCGCTTCCCAGAAATTCCGTAGAAGACCATCTGAAGATCAGTGTTGATTCATCTCGTTTCCTGTTTTTAAAGAAAGACTGCTAAAATTAATTCTCCACGCCGCCTGAAAAAGAACTGTTTTAAAAAGACCTGTCTATGTACTCAGAAATTAGACTGTATGCCAGTTTGGAACAACATATCTCATCTGCTGTTTCCTTCAAAAAACGAGCAAGTAGTTAACACAAATGCTTTTTGTCTGTAACAGAGCTCTGATCCAAAAATCCTTTTTTTTTCCTGTTAACCGACTGAATATATGTGTGGTGTATGTGTGTGAGTGTGAAGAGACTAAGGTAAAGGGGACTTTTTAAAATTTAATGTTGAATTTTGATAAAATTTGATCTATGTGATACTGTTTTTACTTCATTACTAGTTAAAACTTGTTGATAATAAACTGTTAATTTTGTTATTCAGTAAAGAAACCTGGTTAGTGTGTCCTATTCTGGGGAAAAATAGTGTATCTGATTGATTGTTTCCACAAGTGAGAAAACTTAAAAAAAAAGTTGTGACCTGTGGAGAAGTGGAACTGAATTAACAGCGCACTTCTCCCACCTCAGTCGTAAAACTATATCAAAGTCATCACGTCTAATCTCGCTCATATTTATTATATATAAAATACACACATATGGAGCTGAATTTTACCGGCCCCTCGACACCGTGAGTCACAGCCTGGGGGCTGGTAAAATTCTGGGGGGAGAGGCTTGCTTCGACCCATGACGTCGAGAAGGGCCCGCCGCATATTACCAGCGGCGGGGGGACCTCCGTGCGGTCCCCTCGCTGCCCCATGGCAGGCCCTTAATCTCCATATGTAAATTGACATTAATTATATTCAAATTAACTTACTTGCCATCCCACGCCGATTTTACAGCCTGCGTTTGGCCTTCACGAGCCTTCGGAACTCCGCACGGATTTCCGAGGCAAGAACCTGCTGGGGAGGGTGGAAGTAATAAAAATTTCAAGGCGGGATGGGTGGAGGAGTGGGGAAATCAATTTTTATTGGATGTGGGGATAACGGGAAGGGGTTACAGGACAAATGTTAGAAGTTTAAGGGTAAAGTTCGGATAGGGAAAAAGGCACGTGATGGTCATGTCGTCCATTGAAATGAACATGGGGGGGGGGGGTTGGGGAAGGGCCAGCCACATCTATCAGTTTTTAATAAAATATTGAACACTGCTGGACCTTTAAAAATTAATAGTAATTCTAAGCGTTTAAAGCCCTTTAAAAAAGGCGCCATACGCCGTTGCTGGGGACGTGGAGGCCGCCACCCCAACCCCAGTATTTAAATGAGGCCCCGCAAAAAATATCGCGGGTGCTCCTCGGCGGCTCTTCCATGCCAGAAGGCCACCGAGTTGAAAGCGCGCAACCGAGGAGTGCACTTTCTTTTTCTAACTCCACTTCTCCACGGGTCACAACATATATTTAAATGTTTTACCGAGTTACTGATACAGCCAATTATATACTTGATTTTTATTTCAGAATAAAATCCACCAACTAGGTTTCTTTAATAAACAACAAAAATTAATAATCTATTGTAAAACAAGACTCATTCATTAAAGATGCAAAGCACTAACACACAGGTTGAAATATGAAAGCACCCTTCTAAATTAGCCCAAAACACAGACATATACTGGTTAAAGAAAAAAATAAAGACGTTTTCTCTGCAGAGATCTCTTTACAAGAAATGACAAAAAAAACACTGGCCAAATAAGTGTTAATTCTTGAAGGAAAGTTTAACATATGGAAAGATATCAGTTGTCCCCTTATTCTGACATCCCAAACATACCCCAACGAGCCAGGTGGTGGTGGGGAGGTGGCGCAAAATTGAGCGGGAGGCTCTGGGAGGCCTTCCTGACCCGCTTCCGCCCCATTTTATGTGGGCCGGGGTGGGGTGGGGGGGGGGCAGAGAAACAGGCCGTCCGCCCCATGGCAATCAAGGCCCTTAAGTGGCCACATAAGGGCCTTCGCCCGCCTCCATGGGGATTTTGCCCATGGCAAGCAGGTGTCCAGGAGACATGTAAGGCCACCCAGTGAAACTTGGCGGCCTCTCAGCACACCCAGAACCTGAGACTCCCCCCTTCCCCCAAAACAACCATCCTTGCTTCGCTAGGGCGCGACCGATTATCCCCGGCGGAGCAACCCTAACTTACCTGCAATCCTGACTCCATGCCCTTGGCTGGGCTGCAGCCGCAGCAGTGGCCACCACTCCTGGTGGCGGTGCTGGGACAATGAGGTGGGACTGTCTCCCTCAAGTGGGTAAAAGTCTTGCCTCAGAAGAATTAAAGCCTGGGGACCCTTAAAACGTGGGACGGATCCCCAGACTAGGCGGAAGCGGGTTCGCCACAGACTTTTACATCCGTGGCCAGCTCCCGTCCGCCTGGCGTAAAATCCAGCCCGCGTAGACGGCTGTCACTGGGATCTTTTTGGAGCAGTTCTCTTCAGGCAATGTTGAGGATTCATCTGGCAGCCTTTCTAGGAGAAATGCAGCATCAGGGGTTTCAGCTATCACACTGGATTCTCAAAGAGGTGGAAAAAGGATGATCTGGTGGCTTCTCTCTTAGCAGGTTTACCCCCAACTGACTCAAAACAATATACAAAACGAAACCAACACTTGACCACCATAAATCTCACTTCTCTGTAAATAACTCTCCAAGTCAGAAGGCTCCTACTGTTTACGTAGCTGAAGACATGTGACTTTCGATAAGTGTCCCAAAGTGACATTTTTTTTTAAAAAGGAGGTCTAGCATCTATGAAATCTCTTCAGTCTTTCAAATGAATCAATTTCCACAATGTTAAATGAGTCCTCAAAACATATTAAAAAAGGAAGCACTTTGGTCACGATATTCCATTTTGAAATTAGTTTGTGCAGAATAAACTAATTATGCACTGAGAAGGTCACTGCCTGATATTTATTAGCAGGAATGTTGCCTACCATGTGTTAGCCCAAGATTTTATCCAGGTCCTGCTGTATGCTTTGTTTATAATCAGAAATGTTGATTTACAGTTAATACTGCAGCACACAGCTACACTCCTGACTTTATTAAGAAGGTCAATGAAGAAACAGGTGAAGATAATTGAGCCAAGCTTGACGCCCTGAGGAACTCCTGTAGTTCTAGGGCTGTGGCAATTAGCCTCCGACAAACCTTTTTTTTATTCTTTCATGGGATGTGAATGTCGCAGGCAGGACCAGCATTTGTTGCCCATTCCTGATTGCCCTTGACAACTAGGTGGCTTGCTAGGGCATTTCAGAGGGCCGTTAAGAGTCAATCACATTGCTGTGGGGCTGGAGTCACATGTAGACCGGACCAGGTACATACGAACATACGAATTAGAAGGAGTCAGCCACTCAACCCCTCAAGCCTGCTCCACCATTCAATAAGTTAATGGCTGAACTGATTATTCCACATTTTCACCTATCTCCGATAACCTTCCACCCCCTTGCACATCAAGAAACGATCTACCTCTGCCTTAAAAATATTCAAAGACTCCACTGCCTTTTGAGGAAGAGAATTCCAAAGACTCACGACCCCGAGAGAAAAAAAATTCTCATCTCTGTCTTAAATGGGCGACCCCTTATTTTTAAACAGTGACCCCTAGTTCTAGATTCTCCCACAAGAGGAAGCATCATTTCCACATCCACTCTATCAAGGCTCCTCAGGATCTTATATGTTTCAATCAAGTCGCCTCTTACTCTTCTAAATTCCAGCGGATACAAGCCTAGCTTGTCCAATCTTTCCTCGTAAGACAGCCCACCCATTCCAGCTATTAGTCTAGCAAACCTTTTCTGCACTGCCTCCAACGCATTTATATCCTTCCTTAAATAAGGAGACCAGTACTGCACGCAGTATTTCAGATGTGGTCTCACCAATGCCCTGTATAGCTGAAGCAGAACCTCCCTACTTTTGTATTCCATTCCCCTCAAGATAAACGATAAAATTCTATTAACTTTTCTAATTACGTGCCGTACCTGCATACTAACCTTTTGCAATTCATGCACTAGGACACCCAGATCCCTCTGCAATCTCTCAACATTATGCTTCTTTTTTATTCTTCCTGCCAAACTGCACAATTTAGGCCCCAGCACAGATCCCTATGGCACACCACTCGTTACATCTTGCCAACCGGGAAAAGGACAGCAGATTTTCTTTCCTAAAGGACATTAGCGAACTAGATGGGTTTTTAACAACAATCGACAATGGTTTCATGGTACCATGACTGAGACTAGCTTTCAATTCCAGATTTTCATTCATTAAATGAATTTATTAATTAAATTTTAAATTCCACCAGCTGCCGTGGTGGGATCTGAACCAGTGTCTCAGGGCATTAGCCTGGGCCTCAGGATTACCAGTTCAGTGACATTAGCACTATACCACCATCTCCTCTCTGCAACATGGAACAGGCCAGCCACAGTACTTCAACATACGTTCAACAAATGACCATTGATAGTTCGGCTAAATGCGCAATGAACACACCCATCTGTAGCAGCAGAAGATAACTTAAGCAATGGATTAACTCTTTTGGAGAAAATAGGAGATGACAGACAACTGAAACTGCAGATATTGAGAGAAAGATGAGTGGTGTCAGGCTGTCATAACGTCTCAATAAGTCAGGCTCAGAAGAAAGCTAGATAAGAGATGACAATGAGAATGAAAAAGAAAACAAGCTTCTTTAAATAGACTTCTTTGTGTGATGACAATTTATGTACAGGAGAGCAACAAGCAAGGGGCAAAAATCGCAACTGAATCGCTAAAATGGATCTGAGCTTTAGGTGCTTTTACTGAATCTTGACTAAAATGCCAGCTTGAGTCCACAACACTTTTGGGCAGGGTGGGGGTATTCGGTAGATCAGCTTACTGTTTGAAGGCATTTTTTGAAAAAACTGCTTCTGGGATGTGAGCGTCACTGTCAAGGCTGGAATCTGGTGCCCACCCCTAACTGGCCTAGAGAAAGTGGTGGTGAGCTGCCCTCTTGAACTGCTGCAGTCCATGTGATGTAGGTACACCAACAGTGCTATTAGGGAGACAGTTTCAGGATTTTGACCTAGCGACAGTGAAAGAATGGCAATTTAATTCCAAGTCAGGATGGTGTGTGGCTTGGAGGGGAATTTGCAGGTGATGGCTTTCCCATGAATCTGCTGCACTTGGCTGTCTAGGTAGCAGAGGCCATGGGTTTGGAAGGTGCTGTCGAAGAAGCCTTGGTGAGCTGCTGCAGTGAATCTTGTAGATGGATACACACTGCTGCCACTGTGTGCTGGTGGTGGAGGGCGTGAATGTTTAAGGTGGTAAATGAAGTGTTGATCAAGCTGGCTGATGTCGAACTTCGAGTGTTGTTGGAGCTGCACTCATCCAGGCAAGTGGAGAGTATTCCATCACACTCCTGACTTATGCCTTGTAGATGGTGGACAGGCTTTTGGGAGTCAGGAGATGAGTTACTCACCACAGAATTCCCAGTTTCTGACTTGCTCTTACAGCCACAGTATTTATATGGCTGGTCCAGTTAGGTTTCGGATCAATGTTTTTTTTTATTTGTTCGTGGGATGTGGGTGTCGCTGGCTAGGCCAGCATTTATTGCCCATCCCTAATTTCCCTTGAGAAGGTGGTGGTAAGATGCCTTCTTGAACCACTGCATTCCTTGGGGTGTAGGTAAACCCACAGTGCCACTAGGAAGGAAGTTCCAGGATTTTGACCCAGTGACACTGAAGGAACAGTGACATAGTTTCAAGTCAAGATGGTGTGTGGCTTGGAGGGGAGTTTGCAGGTGGTGGCGTTCCCAGGCATTTGCTGCCCTTGTCCTTCTAGGTGGTTGAGGTCGAGGGTTTAGAAGCTGCTGTCAAAGGGGCCTTGATGAGTTGCTGCAGTGCATCTTGTATATGGTACACACTGGTGCCATTGTGCATCAGTAGTAGAGGGAGTGAATGTTTAAGGTTGTGGATAGGGTGCCAGTCAAGCGGCCTGCTTTGTCCTGTATGGTGTTGAGCTTCTTGAGTGTTGTTGGAGCTGCACCCATCCAGGTAAGTGGAGAGTACTCCATCACAGTCCTGTCTTGTGCCTTGTAGATGATGGACAGGCACTGGGGAGACAGGAGGTGAGTTACTTGCCACAGAATTCCCAGTCTCTGACCTGCTCTTGCAGCCACAGCATTTATGTGGCTGGTTCAGTTCAGTTTCGGTCAATGGTGACCGCCAGGATGTTGATAATAGGGGATTCATTGAACGGCAAGGGGAGATGGTTAGATTCTCTCTTGTTTCAGATGGTCATTGCCTGGCACTTGTATAGCGCGAATGTAACTTGCCACTTAACAGTCCAAGCCTGGATATTTTCCAGGTCTTGCTGCATCTGGACACAGGCTGTTTCAGTATCAGAGGAATTGCGAATGCTGCTGAACATTGTGCAATCAGCAGTGACATCTCCACTTCTGAAGTTATGATGGATGGAAGGTCATTGATGAAGCAGCTGAAGATGGTTGGGCCTAGGACACAATCCTGAGGAACTCCTGCTGTGATGACTGACCTCCAACAACCACATCCATCTTCCTTTGCACTAGGTATGACTCCAAGCAACAAGAGTTTTCCCCAATTCCCATTGACTCCAGTTTTGCTAGGGCTTTTTGACACCATACTGGGTCAGATGCTGCACTGACGTCAAGGGCAGTCATTCTCACCTCACCTCTGGAGTACAGCTCTTTTGTCCATGTTTGGACCAAGGCTGTAATGAGGTCAGGAGGTAGAGGCCCTGGTTGAACCCAAACTGAGTGTCCTTTGTAAAAGCAAAATACTGCAGATGCTGGAAATCTGAAATAAAAACAGAAAGTATTGGAAATACTCAGCAGGTCTGGCAGCATCTGTGGAGAGAGAAGCAGAGTTAACATTTCAAGTCTGTGACCTTTCATCAGAATTGGTGGTCCTTTTATAACTCCTATTTTTATTTTATCTTCCTTTGTACTCCAAGGACTCCAACCTGTGGAGAGTTTATCCGCCCACTTCCCACTGACTTGAATTTTGCTCCGGCTCCTTGATGCCACACTCAGTCAAGTGCTGCCTTGATGTCAAGGGCAGTCACTCACACCTCTGGAGTTCCGCTGTTCTGTCCATGTTTGGATAAAGGCTGTAATGAGATCAGGAGCCGAATAGCCCTGGAAGAACCCAAACAGCATCATTGAGCAGGTTATTGCTAACTAAGTGCTGCTTGATAGCACTGTCAATGACACCTTCCATCACTTGAACAATGATAGAGAGTAGACTGATGGGACAGCAATTGGCCAGATTGGAGTTGTCGTGTTTTTTGTGGACAGGATATACCTGGGCAATTTTCCACATTGTCGGGTAGATGCCAGTCTTGTAGCTGTACTGGAACAGCTTGGTTAGGGGCGTGGTCAGTTCTGCAGCAAAACTCTTCAGTACTACAGCCAGGATGTTGTCAGAGCCTTTGCTGTGTCCAGTGCTTTTAGCTTTTTCTTAATATCACATGGTGTTAATCGAATTGGCTGAAAACTGACACCTGTGATGGTGTGGACCTCCGGAGGAGGCCGAGATGGAACATCCACTCAGCATTTCTAGCTGAAGATGGTTGCGAACATTTCAGACTTGTCTTTTACACTGACATGCTGGGATCCTCCATCACCGAGGATGCTAGTGCTCAATCATCTTTAGAAAAAGAAAAATACCTGAGTTTTTATTCAAAGCCTTATTTTAACTGTATACAAATATATTGTGGCAAAGGTATGGCATAACCTTGCACAACTCATCAATACTTTACAGAAAACTTCTGACAATATGATGTGCCTTTTTATACATTTATAAATAATAAATGGCCAGTTTTTATTTTAAGGTAGTAACACATTTGAAAGGCTCTGAGGTCAGAGATTGCAACAGCGAAAACTGAGCAACTATATTCAGTTATCTGAACTCCTGTATTTATAGGTTTAAACAAAGGTGTTTGCAGGTTTAAAAAAAGGCATGGGTCAAAACTATTTCAAATAAAAGATCCAACTACTTTACATTTTTGTAAGCTTGAGCACTTCAATAACGCATCAAAACAAAAAAACTGATTTGCTTATTCAAAGAAAGTCAATGCATGACCTTTACATATTCTATTATAGCATTTAATATTCATAGCCACACCACTACACACAAAACACAGATTGTCTGTAAAATTTATATTTCAATGCATTCAATACATACAAGCTGAAAATGTCACCATAGGTTAATAGTTTTCTAAGTCCCTGTATTGAAGCATATATGATCATGAAATATTTAAGCAAATACAGTGAGTACAAACAATGACAACCTCTACATCTCTTGATAAAGCTGTTACTTAAGTTAAGAAGGCTGACAGCACCAGATATTACCCAGGATTTTTTTTTGCTGTATATATGCTTTAATGCAGTGTTTTAGTACAATAAATTTGAACAACAAACTGGTCCTGACAGTCTCTTAATCTGCAGAATGGATTGCAGAAACCCTCATCAGCCACTGCATGCGCTCTGCTATGTCAGAACAATCAATACGTACTAGCTTAAACCAAGATAGATAACATAATGAGCTTCATATTTATTTTATTTTCAAAGATCACAAAAAGGGTTGAAGTTAATGAAGAATAGCCACTTAGGTCGAATACTGGTAGGTTCTCAGCACTAAAAGAATTAGTGCCTTTCAAGTGACTAAACAAAAGTGAAAAATATAATTCAAGGACTCTCAATGGCATTTCAAAATTATATTGCAACAAGAGGAAAAGAGACAGCACAAAAACAGGCCATTTGACCCAACTGGTCTATGCTGGTGCTAATACTCCACATGAGCCATCCCCCACCCTATTTCATCTAACCCGATCAGCAAATCATTTACTTTCTTTCTCCCTCACATTATTTACCGAGCTGCCCCTTAATCTGACAGTGTGATGGTTTTCTACCTATTGAGGAGGGCAAGCCAAATCACATGAAATTCAGTGTCATGCTAGGCCCCTACTTGCCAAGAATGAGGCACATTAATTTTGTCATGAGCATTGATTTTAAATTGTTGTTGGAGTGAGGAAATGACTTGTTAATCAGATCAGCCGTGGCTGGAAAAAACATTTGCATATTAACAGACAATGCTTTGAAGGACAAAGGACCATTCTCTGACACATTTAACCCACAATGAACCTTGATCACCAGGTATTGTGTGTAGGAGGAGCCTTCCAGAGAGTGCTAAGGTGATACATTCCAGGACTGGTTCGACCAGCTGGTCACAAGACTAACTGGCTGTTCAAGGATCTTTTGAACGAGCCACAGAGAGTTTGGACGCAGAAAGACTGTTTGCTCCTGGACTGAGAAGTTCTCTCCTGTCTGCTCCCATCTCTTTCTCACAAGTCTCTGAATCCACTGAAGACACATGAAGCCCAAGAGAGAAAAGTCTCCTACAGCGAACAAGGTTTAAGGATACTGGGCCCCAACGAAAAGCAAGATCTACCTACAGTAAAGGACTCTCCAGTGAGCTCGAAGAACAGTAACAAAAACTCTTCAGATATGACCTCAAACTTTTCCACTTTACTTTTCTTCTGCTCTCTCCGGTCTCTATTTGCATGTGTGCAATGAATATGAAAGGCACAATTCAACATGGTGGCTCCTCATCAGAGCCCTTTCCTATCCTGAGTGGTGTGAAACAGGGCTGTGTTCTCGCACCCACACTTTTTGGGATTTTCTTCTCCCTGCTGCTTTCACATGCGTTCAAATCCTCTGAAGAAGGAATTTTCCTCCACACAAGATCAGGGGGAAGGTTGTTCAACCTTGCCCGTCTAAGAGCGAAGTCCAAAGTACGGAAAGTCCTCATCAGAGAACTCCTCTTTGCTGACGATGCTGCTTTAACATCTCACACTGAAGAGTGCCTGCAGAGTCTCATCAACAGGTTTGCGGCTGCCTGCAATGAATTTGGCCTAACCATCAGCCTCAAGAAAACGAACATCATGGGGCAGGACGTCAGAAATGCTCCATCCATCAATATTGGCGACCACGCTCTGGAAGTGGTTCAAGAGTTCACCTACCTAGGCTCAACTATCACCAGTAACCTGTCTCTAGATGCAGAAATCAACAAGCGCATGGGTAAGGCTTCTACTGCTATGTCCAGACTGGCCAAGAGAGTGTGGGAAAATGGCGCACTGACACGGAACACAAAAGTCCGAGTGTATCAGGCCTGTGTCCTCAGTACCTTGCTCTACGGCAGCGAGGCCTGGACAACGTATGCCAGCCAAGAGCGACGTCTCAATTCATTCCATCTTCGCTGCCTTCGGAGAATACTTGGCATCAGGTGGCAGGACTATATCTCCAACACAGAAGTCCTTGAAGCGGCCAACACCCCCAGCTTATACACACTACTGAGTCAGCGGCGCTTGAGATGGCTTGGCCATGTGAGCCGCATGGAAGATGGCAGGATCCCCAAAGACACATTGTACAGCGAGCTCGCCACTGGTATCAGACCCACCGGCCGTCCATGTCTCCGCTATAAAGACGTCTGCAAACGCGACATGAAATCGTGTGACATTGATCACAAGTCGTGGGAGTCAGTTGCCAGCATTCGCCAGAGCTGGCGGGCAGCCATAAAGACAGGGCTAAATTGTGGCGAGTCGAAGAGACTTAGTAGATGGCAGGAAAAAAGACAGAGGCGCAAGGGGAGAGCCAACTGTGCAACAGCCCCGACAAACAAATTTCTCTGCAGCACCTGTGGAAGAGCCTGTCACTCCAGAATTGGCCTTTATAGCCACTCCAGGCGCTGCTTCACAAACCACTGACCACCTCCAGGCGCGTATCCATTGTCTCTCGAGATAAGGAGGCCCAAAAGAAAGAATTGCATATGCATGCTAGCATGGGCGCGTTGTGTATCCGTAGGCGTCAACCAAATTAGAGTTTAAGTTCAAGTTAAATAAGTTTCAACTTTTTTTCTTTAAGCCTAAGAAAACCTGTTTCTGCTGGTTTCTTTGCCTTATAGTTGAAAAGCGGTGAACAAGGATTCACCAAGGGGGAGCTAAAAACAGTGTGTTTAAAAATAAAACTCTGTTACGGTAACACCAGGTGAAGGCTGAAAGGGACTCCGAGACACCTTTCTCATCTGGCCATAATACCAGGTTCAAAATAACTCAGTAAAGGAGTAATTCTTACTACTGAAACAAGCAAGTGAATTCAATCAAAACCGAAGTTATACATTTTGGACCATTAAAAGCCATGGTCTGCCAATGGAAATTGCCATTTTCCAAAGACATGAATAGAGTGTTGTGAGAGGGTCCAAATCATAATGATGATATTATTGCTTGTCTTCAGAGAACAAAGACAGCTACACCCCCAGAACAACTGATTGATTAAATGTTCCAATCTAGAATGCATTGGTATCTATCCAGGAAAACCAAATAAATAATAAACAATATGTTGAGTGTGATAGGCTGTCATGTAATAGATTTAATGGAGAATTTGTAGTTGTCCAATCTGCAAGTCGTTCTTGGTTCATAAAACTAGAACTGAAGATCACATGATCTTCCAGTCCTCCTCATAAATTGCACAATTAAAATAGGCTATCCATCTCTCGTAAACTCAACATGTCCATAAAAATACAATATAGAATAGAGGCATGAAAACACCCATCCTCCTCAACTAATCAAGAAGAATTGACAACAAAAATAAGAAATGCTGGATTCACTCAGCAGGTCTGGCAGCATCTGTGGAAAGAGAAGCAGAGTTAACGTTTCGGGTCAGTGACCCTTCTTCGGAACTGTTCCGAAGAAGGGTCACTGACCCGAAACGTTAACTCTGCTTCTCTTTCCACAGATGCTGCCAGACCTGCTGAGTGAATCCAGCATTTCTTGTTTTTGTTTCAGATTTCCAGCATCCGCAGTATTTTGCTTTTATTAAAGAAGAATTGACACCTACCTGGAAACCAGTGCACGGTTTCTGCCATTGAAATGATGAGGCAGATTTAGAGATATTTAGCAAAGGTAAGGCCTGTCTGCCTAAACCCACAGATTTGTGCACATTACAGAGGTCTGGAGTAGAAATCAACATCAACCTTGTAACTGTAATGTTCTATGGGATATGGCTTTTACTGTTGTCAATCTTTTTTGTATGTTTAACTATGTCTACACATGCACATTCTTTGAAACCATTAAAAATCCATAAGAGCAATTTAACAGTCAAAGAAAATCTCCAATGAACTTAAAAACTCATACATAATCCATAAAATATAGGTGATATTCTTAATAGTCAGGAAATATTGTAATAGTTTTTAGTTTAGTTTAGAGATACAGCACTGAAACAGGCCCTTCGGCCCACTGAGTCTGTGCCGACCATCAACCACCCATTTATACTAATCCTACACTAATCCCAATATTCCTACCACATCCCCACCTGTCCCTACCACCTACCTATACTAGGGACAATTTATAATGGCCAATTTACCTACCAATAGTCAACTGATTCACAGAAACTAAAACATATCATACATTTATACAGTCCAAAATCTTAAATACAGAATTGATTTGTTAATATATATTTACATTACAATGACTTTCATTTATACCCATCACTATCACATTACTATATATTATGCAAGTTGTAGATTTTCCATCATCACTTTTCACCTATATTCCATCACCTCATCTTTACAGCAGCTTATTTTGTAAAACCCCACAAAGCTAAAGAAATGCATAGTTATTTACAAAAACAGTGCACTAATTAAACAAAGCTGATTTTTTCTACAAGAAGGAGACTTCATAAATAAGAATTTCTGGTCATTCTTACAGTCTGGGAAAAAAAAGCACACCATTCATATTTTTATTCCTAATAATATTTTGCGCATTGGACGATTTAACTAGATTCTCCAAACAATTCCAGATTTTGTGCAACATGGTAAATAGCTGATATTTTTTTTAAAACTCCAAAGGGCTTTATTTACTCAACTAAAATTTAAAAGTGGTAAATGAACCTGAATATAGATTGTAATCTGTGTTTTGCGATAGCACAAGAAATAAATGAATGAATTTGCACACACTTACATAAATAATCAATTTTTTTGGTAATTAATGTCCAGCACAATGGGAGCACTCTGCTCTTCCAATAGTGCCATGGGCTTTTTAATGTCCACCTGAAAGGGCAGATGGGCCTCAATTCAACACAGAAAAGCTTGAACGCTTCATGTTTGACAATATATTATAACACTTCAAAGCAATGCTGAAATGTTACTGGGCTCCCCAGCCTAAGCCATTCTACAGGGGATAGTTCTGAATCCTGCAAACAATGGCACTGAGTTTAGCTGGAGCTCAGATGATCTAAAATATTGGACTATCAAGATGGTGGAGCGTGCGAGGAAGTGGGAGCAAGATGACCATGGTGCTTGCTAAAGATGTCAGCGCCAAGTAATTTTAAAATGATAATTTAAATAATTTTAAATGAAATTATAGGCCGTTGAGCCTTACGTCAGTGGGAGGGAAATTATTAGAGAGGATTCTTCGGGACAGGATTTACTCCCATTTGGAAACAAACGAACTTATTAGCGAGAGGCAGCATGGTTTTGTGAAGGGGAGGTCGTGTCTCACCAATTTGATTGAGTTTTTTGAGGAAGTGACAAAGATGATTGATGAAGGAAGGGCAGTGTATGTTATCTATATAGACTTCAGTAAAGCCTTTGGCAAGGTCCCTCATGGCAGACTGGTACAAAAGGTGAAGTCACACGGGATCAGAGGTGAGCTGGCAAGATGGATACAGAACTGGCTCGGTCATAGAAGACAGAGGCTAGCAGTGGATGGGTGCTTTTCTGAATGGAGGGATGTGATTAGTGGTGTTCCGCAGGGATCAGTGCTGGGATCTTTGCTCTTTGTAGTATATATAAATGATTTGGAGGAAAATGTAGCTGGTCTGATGAGTAAGTTTGCGGACGACACAAAGGTTGGTGGAGTTACGGATTGTCAGAGGATACAGCAGGATATAGATCGGTTGGAGACTTGGGCGGAGAAATGGCAGATGGAGTTTAATCTGGACAAATGTGAGGCAATGCATTTTGGAAGGTCTAATGCAGGTGGGAAGTATACAGTAAATGGCCGAACCCATAGGAGTATTGACAGGCAGAGAGATCTGGGCGTACAAGTCCACAGGTCACTGAAAGCGGCAATGCAGGTGGATAAGGTAGTCAAGAAGGCATACGGCATGCTTGCCTTCATCAGTCGGGGCCTAGAGTATAAAAATTGGCAAGTCATGCTACAGCTGTACAGAACTTTAGTTAGGCCACACTTAGAATATTGCGTGCAATTCTGGTCGCCACACTACCAGAAGGACGTGGAGGCTTTGGAGAGGGTACAGAAGAGGTTTACCAGGATGTTGCCTGGTCTGGAGGGCATTAGCTATGAGGAGAGGTTGGATAAACTCGTATTGTTTTCACTGGAATGATGGAGATGGAGGGGTGACATGATAGAGGTTTACAAAGTTATGAGTGGCATGGACAGAGTGGATAGTCAGAAGCTTTTTCCCAGGGTGGAAGAGTCAGTTACTCGGGGACATAGGTTTAAGGTGCGAGGGGCAAAGTTTAGAGGGGATGTGCGAGGCAAGTTCTGTACACAGAGGGTGGTGAGTGCCTGGAACATGCTGCCAGGGGAGGTGGTGGAAGCAGGTATGATAATGACGTTTAAGAGGCATCTTGACAAATACATGAATAGGATGGGAATAGAAGGATACGGTCCCTGGAAGTGCAGAAGGTTTTAGTTTAGGCAGGCATCAAGATCGGCGCAGGCTTGGAGGGCCGAATGGCCTGTTCCTGTGCTGTACTGTTCTTTGTACAAACTCTGGTTTTGTTCTGTTTTCACAAAGGAGGACACAAATAACCTCCCAGAAATGTTAGGGAACCAAAGGTCGAATGAGAGGGAGGAACTCAAGGAAATTAGTATTAGTAAAAAAAATAGTGCTCGGGAAATTAATGGGGTTAAAGGTCGACAAATCCCCAGGGCCCGATAATCTACATCTCAGAGTACTAAAGGAAGTGGCCCTGGAAATAGTGGATGCATTAGTGGTCATCTTCCAAAATTCTATAGACTCTGGAGCAGTTCCTACAGATTGCAGGGTGGCAAATGTAACCTCACTATTTAAAAAAGAAAGGAAAGAAAAAACAGGGAATTACAGACCAGTTAGCCTTACATCAATAGTGGGGAAAATGCTAGTCTATTATAAAGAATGTGATAGCAGAACACCTGGAAAGCATAAACCGGATTGGACAAAGTCAGCATGGGTTTACGAAAGGGAAGTCATGCTTAACAAATCTACGGGAGTATTTTGAGGATGTAACTAGTAGAAAAGATAAGGGAGAACCAGTGGATTTTCAGAAGGCTTTTGATAAGGTCCCACAGAAGAGGTTAGTGTGCATAATTAAAGCACAAGAATTGGTTGACAAACAGGAGAGTAGGAATAAACGGGTCTTTTACCAGGTGGCAGGCAGTGACTAGTGGGGTACCGCAGGGATCAGTGCTTGGGCCCCAGCCATTCACAATATATATTAATGACTTTGGTGAGGGAACTAAATGTAACATTTCCAAGTTTGTAGACGACACAAAGCTGGGGGGGAAATGTGAGCTGTGAGGAGGATGCAAAGAGGCTCCAATGTGATTTGGAGAAGTTGGGTGAGTGGGCAAATGCATGGCAGATGCAGTATAACGTGGATAAATGAGGTTATCCACTTTGGTTGTAAAAACAGAAAGGCAGATTATCTGAATGGTGACAGATTGGGAAAGGGAGAGGTGCAACGAGACCTGGGTGTTCTTGTGCACCAATCGCTGAAAGCAAGCATTCAGGTGCAGCAAGCTGTTAGGAAGGCGAATGATATGTTGGCCTTCATTGCAAAAGGATTTGAGTACAGCAGCAAGGATGTCTTACTGCAGTTATACAGGCCCTTGGTGAGACCACATCTGGAGTATTATGTGCAGTTTTGGTCTCCTCATCTGAGGAAAGATGTTCTTGCCATGGAGGGAGTGCAAAGAAGATTTACTAGGCTGATTCCTGGGATGGCAGGATTGACATATGAGGAGAGATTGGGTTGACTAGGCCTATATTCACCAGAGTTTAGAAGAATGAGAGGGATTTCATAGAAACCTATAAAATTCTAACAGGACTAGACAGGCCAGATGCAGGGAGGATGTTCCTGATGGCTGGGGAGTCCAGAACCAGAGGTCATAGTCTCAGGATATTGGGTATGCCATTTAGAACTGAGATGAGGAGAAATTTCTTCACTCAGAGGGTGGCGAACCTGTGGGATTCTCTACCACAGAAGGCAGTGGAGGCCAAGTCATTAAATAAATTCAAGAAGGAGATAATATATTTCTTAATGCCAAAGGAATCAAGGATATGGGGAGAAAGCGGGATCAGGGTACTGAATTAGACGATCAGCCATGATCTTTTTTGAATGGCAGAGCAGGCCCAAAGGGCCGAAAGGCTCCTGCTCCTATTTTCTATGTTTCTGTTTCCATTCTATTTCTGATAGCTACACAATAGTACTTACCCAAGATGTAACAAGATATTCCAGAAACTACTGCTCATTTAGAAACAGAATGGTGCCATGTTTGGGAGGAAGAGAGAGGTACTATCCATCTCGTGATATGTGAACACTATGCATACTACACACCAAAAACACTGAATAACTTATCTGTTTTGGTTATTTATTATGAAGCCTCATACAGGTTCTAAACTGCAACTACTATGTCTTCGATTTTTGATTTCTTTTGTTCTCTTAATCTGTTTGTAAACAAAGAAATAATGAGACACAACAAAATGTGTTTCCAGCAACAAAGTTCTACACAGAGATATAAACATGCACAAATACCAGTACTGGTAGTGATAGCCCTCGAGTTAGAAGATCATAGGTTCAAGTTGTACTCCTGAGATTTGATCATGTAACTTGGACTCACAATTCAGTGCAGTACTGAGAGAGTGGATTACTGTTAGAGGAACCGTTATCAGATGAAATGTTAAATTGAGGCCCATCTGCCTTCTCAGGTGGACATTAAAAAGCCCATGGCACTATTGGAAGAGCAGAGTTCTCCCAGTGTGCTGGATTAATTATCAAAAAAAAATTGATTATTTATCTCAGAGTGTGCAGCTTATTTCGTTTATTTATTGTACTATCTATCACAAAATGTGATGCTCCCATGCATTTGCTGTCCTTGTCCTTCTAGGTGGTAGAGGTCGCGAGTTTGGAAGGTGCTGTTGAAGGAGTCTTGGTGGTTGCTGCAGTGCATCCCTTAGACAGAACATGCTGCTGCCACTGAGCGTCGGTGGTGGAGGGAGTGAATGCTGAAGGTGGTAGATGGGGTGCCAATCAAGCAGGTAACTTTGTCCTGGATGGTGTCGAGCTCCTTGAGTGTTGTTGGAGCTGCACCCAACCAGGCAAGTGGAGATTATTCCATCACACTCCTGACTTGTGCGGACAGATTAGGGTAGTGAGGTGAGTTACTCACTGCAGAATTCCCAGCATCTGACCTGTTCTATAGCCACAGTATTTATGTGACTGGTCCAGTTCAATTTTGGGTCTGTGGTGACCCCCAGGATGTTGATGGTGGGGGATTCAGTGATGGTAATGTCATTAAACATCAAGGGGAGATGGTTAGATTCTCTCTTGTTGGAAATGGTCATTGCCTGGTACTTGTGTGGTGCGAATGTAACTTGCCACGTATCAGCCCAAGGCTGAATTTTGCCCAGGTCTTGTTGCACCTGGACATGGACTGCTTCAGTATCTGAGAAGTCACGAATGGTGCTGAATATTGTGCAATGAAGAGTGCAAGAGGGCATGACAGGAGCAGCACCAAGCAAAGCTAAAAATGAGGTGTCAGCCTGGTGAAGCTACATCACAGGACTACTTGCATGCCAAACAGAATCACAGAATTCTTACAGTGCAGAAGGCGGCCATTCAGCACATCATGTCTGCACCAGCTCTCCGAAAGAGCAATTCACTCAGATCCATTCCCCTGCCTTCTCCCCATAACCCTGTACATTCTTCCTTTTCATATAACTGTCTAATTCCCTTTTGAATGCTTCAATTGAACCTGAGTCCACCACATTCTCAGGCAGTGCATTCCAGACCTTAACCACTCACTGCGTGAAAAAGCTATCCTTCATGTCACTTTTGCTTCTCTTACCAAATTTATGCCCTCTCATTCTTGATCCTTTCACGAGTGGGAACAGTTGCTCTCCATCTACTCTGTCCAGACCCCTCACGATTTTGAATACCTCTATCAAATCACCTCTCTGCCTTCTCTTCTCCAAGGAAACAGTCCTAACTTCTCCAATCTATCTTCATGACTGAAGTTTCTCATCTTTGGAACCATTCTTGTGTATCTTTTCTGTACTCTCTCCAATGCCTTCACGTCTTCCCTAAAATGCAGTCCCCAGAACTGGACGCAATACTCCAGCTGAGGCCGAAGTAGTGTCTTTTTACAAGTTCAACATAACTTCCTTGCTCTTGTATTCTATGCACCTATTAATACGCCAAGAATATAGTATGCTTTATTAACTGCCCTCTTAACCTGTCCTGCCACTTTCAATGAATTATGCACATATACACCCATGCCTCTCTGCTCCTGCACCTCCCACCCAAACAGCAGAAGCAGCATGCGGTAGATGATCCCCATAATGCTGTTGCTACAAAAGCAGGCCAGAGGCTGGGAATTCTGCGACGAGTAACTCCTGCCTCCCCAATGCCTGTCCACCACCTAAATGGATACAATGTGGTTGCGATTACGGAGACATGGCTGCAGGGTGACGAAGGATGGGGACTGAACATCCAAGGGTATTCAGTATTTACGAAGGACAGGCAAAAAGGGAAAGGAGGTGGAGTAGCGTTGCTAGTGAAAGAGGAATCAATACAATAGTGAGGAAGGATATTAGCTCAGAGAATCTTGATGTGGAATCTGTATGGTGGTGCTAAGAAATGCCAAAGGGCAGAAAACATTGGTGGGGGTTGTATATAGACCCCAAACAGCAGTGATGGTGTAGAGGATGGCATTAAATAGGAAACTAGAGATGAATGCAATAAGGGTAAAACTGTAATTATGGGTGAGTTTCATCGACATATAGTTTGGGCAAACAAAATTAGCAATAATACTGTAGAGGAGGAATTCCTTGAGTGCGTACGTGATGGTTTTCTGGACCAATACGTCGAGGAACCAACTAGAGAACATGCCATCTTAGACTGGGTATTATGTAATGAGAAATGATCAGTTAACAATCTTGTTGTGTGCGGTCCCTTGGGGAAGAGCGACCATAACATGATAGAATTCTTCATTAAGATGGAGAGTGAGAGAGTTGATTCCGAGACTAGGGTCCTGAATATAAATAAAGGAAACTATGAGGGTATGAGGCGCATGTTGGCTATGATAGATTGGGGAATGTTACTTAAAGGGTTGACAGTGGATAGGCAATGGCTAGCATTTAAAGAGTACATGGATGAATTACAACAATTGTTCATTCCTGTCTGGTGTAAAAATAAAACAGGAAGGGTGGCTCAACCGTGGCTTACAAAAGAAATTAGGGATAGTATTAAATACAAGAAGGAGAAATATAAAATGGCCAGAACACAGTGGCGCAGTAGTTAGCACCGCAGCCTCACAGCTCCAGCGACCCGGGTTCAATTCTGGGTACTGCCTGTGTGGAGTTTGCAAGTTCTCCCTGTGTCTGCGTGGGTTTCCTCCGGGTGCGCCGGTTTCCTCCCACATGCCAAAGACTTGCAGGTTGATAGGTTAATTGGCCATTATAAATTGCCCCTAGTATAGGTAGGTGGTAGGGAAATATAGGGACAGGTGGGGATGTGGTAGGAATATGGGATTAGCGTAGGATTAGTATAAATGGGTGGTTGATGGTCGGCACAGACTCGGTGGGCCGAAGGGCCTGTTTCAGTGCTGTATCTCTAAACTAAACTAAACTAAACAGAACAAGCAGCAAACCTGAGGATTGGGAGCAGTTTAGAATTCAGCAAAGGAGGACAAAAGGATTGATTAAGAAGGGAAAAACAGAGTATGAGAGTAAGCTTGCAGAGAACATAAAAACTGACTGTGAAAACTTCTTTAGACATGTGAAGCGAAAAAGATTGGTGATGACAAATGTGGGTCCCTTACAGTCAGAAACGGAGGAATTTATAATGGGGAACAAAGAAATGGCTGGCCAATTAAATACATACTTTGGTTCTGTCTTCACAAAGGAGGACACAAATTACCTCCCAGAAATGTTGGGGAACATAGGGACGAGTGAGAAGGAGGAACTGTATGAAATCAGTATTAGTAGGGGAATTGATGGGATTGAAGGCCGATAAATCCCCAGGGCCTGATAATCTACATCCCAGAGTACTTAAGTAAGTGGCCCTAGAAATAGTAGATGCATTGCTGGTCATTTTTCAAAATTCTATAGACTCTGGAACAGTTCCAACAGATTGGAGGGTAGCTAATGTAACCCCACTATTTAAAAAAGGAGGTAGAGAGAAAACAGACTGGTTAGCCTTACATCAGCAGTGGGGAAAATGCTAGAGTCCATTATAAAAGATGTAATAGCAGAGCTCTTGGAAAACACTGACAGCATCGGAGAAAGTCAACATGGATTTACGAAAGGGAAATCATGCTTGACAAATCTACTGGAATTTTTTGAGGATGTAACTAGTAGAATAGATAAGGGAGAACCAGTGGATGTGGTGTATTGGACTTTCAGAAGGCTTTCGATAAGGTCCCACATAAGAGATTAGCGTGCAAAATTAAAGCACATGGGATCGGGGGTAAAGTACTGACATGGATAGAACTGGTTGGCAGACAGGAAACAAAGAGTAGGAATAAACGGGTCTTTTTCCGAGTGCCAGGCAGTGACCAGTGAGGTACTGCAGGGATCAGTGCTAGGACCCCAGCTATTCACAATATATATTAATGATATAGATGAGGGAATTAAATGTAACATATCCAAGCTTGCAGATGACACAAAGCTGGGAGGGAGTGTGAGCTGTGAGGAGGATGCAGAGAAGCTCTAGTGTGATTTGGACAGGTTGAGTGAGTGGGCAAATACATGGCAGATGCAGTATAATGTGGATAAATGTGAGGTTATCCACTTTGGTGGCAAAAACAGAAAGGCAGATTATCTGAACGGGGATAGATTGGGAAAGGGGGAGGTGCAGCGAGACCTGGGTGTCCTTGTGCAAGTAAGCTTGCAGGTACAGCAGGCGGTTAAGAAGGTAAATGGTATGTTGGCCTTCATAGCGAGAGGACTTGAGTACAGGAGCAAGAATGTCTTGCTGCAATTATACGAAGCCTTGGTGAGACCACATCTGGGGTATTGTGTGCAGTTTTGGTCTCCTTATCTGAGGAAGGATGTTCTTGCTATGGAGGGAGTGCAGTGAAGGTTCACCAGACTGATTCCTGGGATGGCAGGACTGACCAATGAAGAGAGATTGGGTTGATTAGGCTTGTATTCGCTAGAGTTCAGAAGAATGATAGGGGATCTCATAGAAACCTACAAAATTCTAACAGGGCTAGACAGACTAGATTCAGGAAGGATGTTCCTGATGCCGGGGGAGTCCAGGACCAGGGGTCACAGTCTAAGGATAAGGGGTAAGCCATTTAGGACTGAGATGAGGAGAGATTTCATCACCCAGAGAGTGGTGAACCTGTGAAATTCTCTACCACGGAAAGCAGTTGAGGCCAAATCTTTAAATATATTCAAGAAAGAATTAGATATAGTTCATAGGGCTAATGGGATCAAGGGATACGGGGAGAAAGCAGGAACAGGTTACTGAGTTTGGATGATCGGCCATGATCGTATTGAATGTGGAGCAGGCCCAAAGGGCCGAATGGCCTACTCCAGCTCCTATTTTTCTATGTTTCAACAAGGCACAAGTCAGGAGTGTGATGGAATACTCTCTACTTGCCTGGATGGGTGCAGCTCCAACTGCACTCAAGAAGCTCAACACCATCCAGGACAAAGCAGCCTGCCTGATTGGCACCCCAACCACCACCCTCAACGTTCACTCCCTCCACTACCGACGCACAGTAGCAGCAGTGTGTTCCTTACACAAGAGCACTGTAGCAACTCACCAAGGCTCCTTTGACAGCACCTTCGAAATCCACAACCTCTTCCACCTAGAAGGACGAGGGCAGCAGATGCATGGAAACACTACCACCTGCAAGTTCCCCTCCAAGCCACACACCATCTTGACCTGGAACTATATCGCCATTCCTCCACTGTCGCCCGGTCAAAATGCTGGAACTCCCTTCCTAACAGCACGGCTGGTGTGCCTACAATGCAAGGACTGCAGCATTTCAAGAAGGCAGCTCACCACTATCTTCTCAAGGGAAATTAGGGATGGGCATTAAATTTTGCCCTTGCCAGCGACACCCACATCCCACGAACAAGTATAAAGAAGACTGAATTGGCCTAAGATTAGCATCTGTGCAGTTGTGAACCTCAGGAGGAGGCCGAGATGAATCATCCACTCAGCACTTCTGGCAGAAGATAGTTGCGAGTGCTTCAGCCTTGTCTTTTGCACTGATGATCTGGGCTCTCCCATCGAGGATGGGGATATTTGTGGAGCCTCCTCCTCCTGTAAGTTGTTTAATTGTCCACCACCATTCCCGACTGGATGTGGCAGGACTGCAGAGCTTTGATCTGACCCACTGGTTGCGGGATCACTTGGCTCTATCGCTTGCTGCTTCTGCTATTTGGCATGTATGCATAACATCATAGAGTCACAGAGTTATACAGCACAGAAACAGGTCCTTGGTCCCATCGTGTCTGTGCTGGCTATCATGCACATGCAATTCTAATCCAATTTTCCAGCACTGGGCACGTAGCCTTTTATGCTATGGCATTTCAAGTGCTCATCTCAATACTTGTTAAATGTTGTGAGGGTTCCTGCCTCTACCAGCCCTTCAGACAGTGTGTTCCAGACTCCAACCATCCTCTGAAAGAAAAAAAATTTCCTCAAATACCCTCTAAACCTCCTGCCCCTCATGTTCGAAATCTATCCCATTTAGTACGGTGGTAGTGCCCCACAACACAGTGGTGGGTATCCTCAATTTGGATATGAGACTTCATCTCCACAAGGACTGTGCGTTGGTTACTCCTACCAAAACTGTCATGGACAGATGCTCAGTGACAGGTAGATTGGTGAGGATGAGGTCAAGTAGATTTTCCCCTCATATAAAACAGAAAGTGCTGGAAATACTCAGCAAATCAGGCAGCATCTATGGAGAGAGAAGCAGAGTTAAGCTTGCATCAGATGAAAGGTCACAGACCTGAAACGTTAACACTGCTTCTCTCTCCACACAGGCTGCCTGACCTGCTGACTATTTCCAGCACTTGCTGAAATAAAAACAGATTTCCAGCAGCTGCAGTATTTTGCTTTTATTTTCGATTTTTCTCTCGTCCTTTCGGACATAGATAATAAAGACAACGAATTTCTAGAATGTATTAGGGACAGTCTTCTAGAACTGACAAGGGATTAGGCAATATAGTTAGCATTGTGGCAGTAAGGGAACATCTTGCAAATACTACGACAGTACCATAACAGCTCTTACCTAAGTCACAAATTACATCCTATGTGACTGTGACCATGGTAAACCATCGCTTCTCAAACTGTCTGTAGCCTACGACACAGCTGACCACACCATCCTCCGCCAAAGTTTCTCTTCCATCATCCAGCTGGGTGGGACTGCACTCATCTGGTTTGCAATCCAGTTGTAGTCAGAGAATCACTTGTAATGGCTTCTCTTCCTGCACCATTACCTCTGGTGCCCGTCAAGGATCTATCACTGGCTTCTCCTATTTCTCATCGTTGCCCCTCGGCAACATCATCAGAAAACCCATCAGTTTCTACATATACAGTGACAGCATGCAGTTCTACTGCATTGAAAAGAGCGGGGAGAGGCTTCATTGAAAAGAGCGTGGAGAGCGGGGAGAGGCTTCATTGAAAAGAGTGCGGAGAGCGGGGAGAGGCTTCATTGAAAAGAGTGGGGAGAGGCTTCATTTAAAAGAGCGTGGAGTGCAGGGAACGGCTTCATTGAAAAGAGCGCGGAGAGCTGGAAGAGGCTTAATTGAAAAGAGCGCAGAGAGCAGGGAGAGGCTTCATTGAAAACAGCACGGAGTGCTAGGAGAGGCTTCACTGAAATGAGTGGGACAATCCTCTCTCCTATCAGATCCTCTGTTCGGTGGAATGAGCTCGTTCAAGAAAATCAAGTGTGACATCACAGGCAAGCAGGTAGCTTACTGGCTGGAGAAGGAATTACCTGATGGGTGAGCATCTGTTAAGTGGTTAAGGTCTATTTTAATCCTAATGTTTAAAATAGTAATGAAACTAGTGGTAAGCTTAATAAAATACATAAAAAAAGGAAAATAAAATAACTAATTGAGTAAAATATTTAAGTAGTTAATTGAACCTCATTAAGGATGGCAGGACAGGTGATGTGTCACAGCTGCTACATGTGGAAGCTCCTGAAGGCCAGCATGATCCAGGTCAAATATGTTTGCGGTAAGTGTTTGCAGCTGGAAGAGCTTCAGCTCAGAGTCATTGAACTGGAGGCTGAGCTGCAGACACTGCGACACATCAAGGAGGGGGAACGTTACCTGGACATTTTGTAGCAGCAGGCGGTCACACCCCTTAGGATAGGGTCTTCCGATTTGGTCAGTGGTCAGGGACAGGAGAGTGTGGCTGCAGCTGAGGCAGGTAAGGGGACCCAGAGGACAGGAGTGCATTATCCTCAGCCTTTGCGATTGTGTAACAGGTCTGAGGTTCTTTCAGCTTGTTTGGATGAGAGTGAGGGCTGCAGGGTGGATGAGCAACCTGACCAGGGCACCATGGTACAGGAAGCCATTCAAGTGGAGGGAGAAGAAAGGAATGTAGTGGTAGTAGGGGATAGTATAGCTAGAGGGATAGACACTGTTCTCTGCAGCAAAGAGCAACAGTCCAGACAGCAGTGTTGCCTGCCCGGTGCCAGGGTTCGGGACATCTGCTCAGGGCTGGAGAGGAACTTACAGTGGGAAGGGGAGGATCCAGTCGTCGTGGTCCATGAAGGTACCAACGACATAGGCAGGACATGGAAAGAGGTTCTGCATAGTCAGGTTGAGGAACCAGGCGCCAAATTAAGCAGAATCTCAAAGGTAATCATCTCTGGATTATTACCTGAGCCACGTGCAAATAGGCATAGGGCAAATAAGATTAGAAAACTTAATGCGTGGCTCAAAGTCTGGTGTGGTAGAAATGGGTTCCGGTTCGTGGGGCACAGGCACCAGTACTGGGAAAAGTGGTGGCCGTAACGTTGGGACGGTCTACACCTGAACCATGCTGGGGCCGGTGTTCTAGTGAGCAGCATTACTAGAGAAGTAGAGAGGGTTTTAAACTGAATAGTGAGGGCAAGAGATCAAATTTGGGAAGATATGGTATATCAAGGAGTAGAGACAAGGCAAGAGAGAAAAGTATTAATATGGGAAATGACAAACAGACTGTGACAGGGACAGAGTGTACAAATCTAAGTGTAAATCAATAGATAAGGCATTCAAAACAAAACAGATAAACTGAGAGCGCAAATACAACTAACTAAGTATGATCTGATAGCCATTAAGAGACATGGGTGCAGGATGACATAGATTGCGACCTGAATATTGAAGGGTACATGGCATTTAGGAAGGACAGGAAGTTAGGAAAAGGTGGAGGGGTAGCTCTGTTAATTAATGATGGTATTAGCACAATAGAGAGAGATGACCTAAAATCAGGAAACCAGGATATAGAAGCAGTTTGTATAGAGATGAGAAATCAGAAAGGCAAGAAGTCACTTGTGGGAGTGGTGTCTAGGCCACCTAACATTAACCACACTATAGGATGGGGTATAAAGGAAGAAATAATGGCAGCTTGTCAGAAAGGTACAGTGATAATTATGGGACATTTTAACCTACATATAGACTGGAAAAATCAGATGGGCAGAGGAAGCCTCGATGAGGAGTAATTAGAACGTTTTTGGGATAATTTCTTGGTACAGTACATTCTGCAGCCAACCAGAGAACAGGCTATACTAGACCTGGTAGTGTGCAACAAGATAAGATTAATTAATGACCTCATAGTTAAGGCGCCCCTAGGTAGCAGCGATCATAATTTGAAAGAATTTTACATTCAGTTTGAGAGAGAGAAGAGTGGGTCCAAGACTAGTATTTTAAACTTAAGTAGGGCAATTATGAGGGCATGAAAGCAGAGCTAGCTAAAAGTGAACTGGCAAATTACGTTAAGGGATAGGTCCATAGAGATGAGTGGCAGACATTTAAGGGGATATTTCAGAATACACAGAAGAGATACATTTCAAGGAGAAAGAAAAATTCCAAGGGTGGGACCCGCCATCCGTGATTAACTGAAACAGTTAAAGATGGTATCAAACTTAAAGAAAAAGCATATAATTGTGCAAAGATGGGAGGCAGGTCAGAAGACTGGACAGAAAATAAAAAACAGCAAAGAATGACTAAAAGATTGATAAGGAAGGTAAAATTAGAGTACGAGAGAAAGTTAGCTAGAACTATAAAGACAGATAGTAAGACTTTCTATAGATATTTTTAAAAGAAAAGTGTTAACCAAGTGAGCATTGGTCCTATAGAAAGTGAGTCTGGGGAACTAATAATGGATAATAAGGAGATGGCAGATTAATTGAACAGATATTTTGCATCAGTCTTCACTATTGAGGATGCAAGTAACATCCCAGTATTAGCTGTAAGTCAGGAAATGGAAGATAAGGAGGACCTCAAGAAAATTACAATCACCAAGGAAGTAGTACTGAACAAACTGTTGGAGCCGTGGGCTGACAAGTCCCCGGGTCCTGATGGATTTCATCCTAGGGTGTTAAATGAAGTGGATAGTGAGATAGTTGATGCATTGGTTTTAATTTTCCAAAATTTCCTAGATTCAGGGAAGGTTCCGTTAGATTGGAAAATAGTGAATGTAACTCCTTTATTCAAAAAGGGAGGGAGACAGAAAGCAAGAAACTACAGGCCAGTTAGCTTAACATCTGTCTTAGGGAAACTGTTAGAAGCTATTATTAAAGATGTTTTAGCAGGGCATTTAGAAAAATTCAAGGTAATCAGGCAGAGACAACATGGTTTTGTGAAAGGGAAATCATGTTTAACCAATTTATTGGAGTTCTTTGAAGAACTAACATGTGCTGTGGATAAAGGGGAACCAGTGGATGTATTGTACTTAGATTTCCAGAAGGCATTTGATAAGGTGCTACCTTCAAAGGTTATTGCAGAAAATAAAAGCTCATGGTGTAGGGGGTAACATATTGGCATGGATATAAGATTGGCTAGCTAACAGGAAACAGAGTGTAGGCATAAATAGGTTATTTTCTGGTTGGCAAGATGTAACGAGTGGCGTACCACAGGGATCTGTGCTGGGGCCTCAACCTTTTACAATTTATATAAATGACTTAGATGAAGGGACCGAAGGTATGGTTGCTAAATTTGCTGATGACACAAAGACAGGTCGGAAATGAAGTTGTGAAGAGGATGTAAGGGGGCTACAAAGGGATATAGATAGGTTAAGTGAATGGGCAAAGACCTGGAAAATGGAGTACAATCTGGGAAGGTATGAAATTGTCCATTTTGGCAGGAAGAATAAAAAAGCATAATGGTGAGAGATTGCAGAGCTCTGAGATGCAGAGGGATCTGGGTATCCTAGTGCATGAATCGCAAAAGCTTAGTATGCAGGTACAGCACGTAATTAGGAAAGCTAATAGAATGTTATCGTTTATTGCGAGGGGAATTGAATACAAAAGTAGGGAGGTTCTGCTTCAGCTATACAGGGCATTGGTGAGACCACATCTGAAGTACAGTGTACAGTACTGGTCTCCTTATTTAAGTAAGGATGTAAATGCACTGGAGGCGGTACAGAGAAGGTTTACTAGACTAATAACTGGAATGGGCGGGCTGTCTCATGAGGAAAAATTGGACAGGGTAGGCTTGTATCCATTGGAAATTTGAAGAGTAAGAGGCGACTTGATTGAAACATATCCTGAGAGGTCTTGACAGGGAGGATATGGGAAGGATGTGTCGCCTTGTGGGAGAATCTAGAACTAGGGGTCACTGTTTAAAAATAAGAGGTCGCCTATTGAAGACAGAGATGAGGAGAAATTTTTTCTCAGAGGGTCGTGAGTCTTTGGAATTCTCTTCCTCAAAAGGTGGTGGAAGCAGAGTCTTTGAATATTTTTAAGGCAGAGGTAGATAGATTCTTGATAAGCAAGGGGGTGGAAGGTTATTGGATAGGTGGAAATGTGGATTAATCAGATCAGCCATGAACCTACTAAATGGCAAAGCAGGCTCGAAGGGCCGAGTGGCCTACTTCTGCTCCTAATTCATCTGTTCATATTACGTCTCTCATCCTTCAACTCTCTAAATTATCAGACTTCTTGTTGGACATCAAGTGCAGAAATTTACAGAAATTACAGAAATGAGCAGAAATTTCCTCCAAATAAATATTGGGAAGACTGAAGCCATTGTCTTTGGTCCCTGCCACAAACTCCATTTCCAAGCAACTGACTCCATCCATTCCCTGGCAACTGTCTGAGGCTGAACCAGACTGACCATTACCTTGGTGTCGTACATCACCGAGATAAGCTTCCAACCACATATCTGCGCCACCACTAACTAAGGCTGACTAATTCCACCTCCATTCCCGTGTTCATTTTATTCTTTAGAGGTCCTGCACATAAAATCTGAGTGCTCTACAAAAAGCAAAAACCAGCATCTTAAGCACTTTTTTAAGGGAAAGAGACAAAGAGATGAAGACACCTAGCCACAGAAATGCAGAGAAACAAACAAAAGAAAACATTTTTGTTTAAAAAAAAATCAAAAATATGGCTTTCCAGTCAACTGCTGAAGAATAATGGCCATCTTGTGCTTCAACCAAACGTGTTCCTTTAATAGTATCCTGACTAGATATTTTTATATTTGGTTGTCTTGACAATGGGTTCAGTTCTGCTTAACTGTCAGCAGAAAATGAAAACATTCTCCAAGCTCAACTTTGAAAAAGCACAACCAGCATAGCTTTCATGTAATATAAAGCTAAAATTATTGTGAATTTATTAAAAGCAACCAGGAAATAAATTTTATGCAATGGCAATACATTGTCATGTGACACTATTAGAGGACTGTAGCTATTTTTGTATTTAAATATTTTTGGAGTTTTAAAAAAAAAAGGAATGCAGGAAGCAATTCTTTCAAATTATACATTCAATTTGTTACAGAGTTTTTTTTAATGAGTCAATAGCGTATTTAACTAACAAGAATAACACGTGAAAGATTCCAAGTCAATCTTTGAGCACACTGGAATCTTTCGGTATCTTCGTTGTCACACTCAATTACCTCTCTTCCTGATCAAAATTCTGGAGAAGCTAGAACCACTATTTGAATACCAGTACACAAGCTATTAATGGTACAATAGCAATGACAAAAAAAATCCCAAAGTACACAGCAGGTCAAAATACAAATTTGCCATACACCCTAATTTACCAAGATATGCCATCGGGAGTCAGGGTAGCTCCCATTGTGTTAACCAAGGTCTGCAATACCATATGCAAAGCAATATTCACCTGATTACATCTACTTAGTAATAATTTCCATTCATCTGGAAAGCACAAGTCTTTCAATGCTACTGTACACAATAAATTCAAAGGTCACAAGCCGAGGCATTTTATCAGTAAGTGGGCATTCTGAACATTGCAAAGGCATTGCAATTACACACTACATTACAGGGTTAACCTTCATTAAAAAGAACAAATGTTACAAGTTTAAACTTAAAGGTTGGTGAAAACTATTACGCGACAATTATTACTTTGACGGCAAAAAAATTAAATATTCACAAACATCACATGATCCTAATTTGCAGTTGGCAATTACTACTTTATGTAGCATGAATAGAACAAACGTTTTGTATTATCACAGAAGTCAGCACTATGGAGTCTTTGTTTCATATGTATCACTTATCTGATTTAAGATTTTTTCAAAACAAAAACGAGAAAACATTCTTGAATAAAATGGCCCTTCACAGATTTGGAAACAGAACCACTTACCTGTAGTAATGTCATCATCTGCTAGGTCAGGTTCTTCTTCCTGAACTTTGGCATCTGCTCCTTGTAAATCAGGACTTGCACCAACAGCTTGAATGGTTTCTGTCGTCACACCAGCTAAAAAAAAAACCATCAGAAAAGTTACGATCACAGATTTTCGGTTAATTATTTTGTGAAGTAAGATTTGAATTAAATCTAATTTTTAGCCTTTAAACCCCAAAGCCAGATACAATTCACTAATCAGTGCAGTAATCACATGTACTTCCGAAAGCATTGTGAATAAAAATCTGAAGTCATACCAATTACTTGTCAGGTTGTTCTGTTCGGCAAAACAAAGTTTCAGACGTGCAACAACATACTTTTATAGTGTATTTTTTGTGCAACAAAACATCTTAAAACATTTTACAAGAGGGGCAATGGGAAAGTATTTGACAAAATGGCTGAAATCTTGGAGGTTTTGAAGATGGGAAGAGAGGTAGCAAAGCAAAGAAGCTTAGGAAGAAAAATCCCAAGACATACTTCCTGAAGGCTAAACATCTACACATAATGGAGCAAAAGATGCGGTGGAAAACAGCCACCAAGAGTTGGAGGTATAGTAGGTACAGAGATAAGGTGGCGTAAAACCACTGAGTGATTCTGAAGTTCATGTGTTGTGGCAGAGGGAGCCAATGGAGATCAGGAGATGGATACACACTAAAAGATAGGGATTGCCTAAGTCTACAGGATTTGGAGCTTGTATTGCATGCATATTGGTGAAGGGAAGATTGAAGATGTTGAGGCCATTCAAGAAAGCAATGGAGAAGTTGAGCCTTGAGTTGAAGATGTTGAGTGAGGGTTTCAACTGTAATGAGATAGAAATGTAGGAAGATGCTCTGAAGGTGGAAGTAAGCAGTCTTGGCAATAAAATCAAATGTGGAGCCTAAAGTTTAGCTCAGGGTAACGTGCCTATTTAAATCATCCATCCTTTAAAGATATTGCAAATATCAGAAGATCTAAAAAGCTACCACAATGACAGGAAGTTTATCAAGTAAGCAGCTCATCTATACAAATCAGGAAAGTCCCCAAGTTCAATACATGATCTGTACTGAGTTACCATTGGTGCAGCAACAACTTTCACTTATATAGTATCTTTACTGTAATAAAATGTCCCAAGGTGCTACACAGGAGCATTACAAAACAAAACAAGCCATAAGGAGATATTAGGACAGATGACCAAAACCTTGCACAAAGAGGTAGGTTTTAGTGAACATCTTAAAAGAGAGAGAGGTTGACAGATGGAGGAGTTTTGGGAGGGAAATCCAGAACTTAGGGTCTAAACAGCTGAAGGCACAGCCACCAATGGTGGAGTGATGACATTCAGGGATGCACAGAAGACCAAAATTTGAGGAATGCAGAGATCCTGGAGGGTTGTAGGACTAACTGAGGTTAGAATGATAGGGAGGGGCGAGGCCTTGGAGGGATTTGAAATCACAGATGAACATTTTAAAATTGAGGCGTTGACAGACTGTTAGTCAATGTAGGTCAGCTAGAAGAAGGGTGAATAGGTGAACAGAACTTGGCACAAATTAGGATAGGGCAGCAGAGTTTGGATGAGTGTAATTTTATGTAGGGTGAAAGATGAGAGGCCAGCCAGGAGAGCACTGGAATAGTCAAGTCTAGAAGTAAGGAAGGCATGGTTGAGGGTTTCAGCAGCAGATGAGCTGAGGAAAAGGCAGAGTCAGGTGATGTTACATAGGTGGAAGTAGATGGTTTTGATGATGGAGCAGGTACTTGGCCAGAAGCTCATCTCTGGATCAAAGATGATACCAAGGTTTAGCCTCAGATAGTTGTCAAGGAGTGGGATGGAGTCAGTGTCTGGGGAATAGGGTTTGTTGTGGGGGTGGAAAACAATGGCTGTAGTTGAAGGAAATTTCTGCTCTGCATCCAGTACAGGATAAGCAATCGAGAGTTGAAGTCTGAAGGCAAAAGTAAATAAATATTCCAGGGGCCGTAGATTGACTAAGAATCGGCCTTTATTTGAGGGAGAATAATATATTATATATATATTATAAAGACAGTGCTGTATTTAAATAACTAGCTAAACTAAATTACTTACCTGATTACTCACCTTGCACAACAGAAATCCAAATTGGTGGAAAATCAAAGCTAAATTGCAGTGTCACCCAGTGGCAAAAGCCTGCGAGATCAAGCAGACTCAAAGCAATTCTTTTAAATTGACTCTACTGTTAATAACAAAATCTTATTCAAACATGACAGGCATCACAAAAAAGGGTTAAATGCAAACATAACAGATAGGAGGGAACACATTTAAAATTCAGAACCCCACAAGGACTTCGCATATAAGAACATTCAAATGGGAGGACATGACAGACATACTGATTTTAAAATAGATCTGTAGTTATAGAGTAAATATTATGTGTTCAATGAAACTTGCATGGATTATTTTGGATATAGATAAAATACAAAAAAAATTAGGGAATTGTGTCTTTGAAATAATATCAATTTGGGTGCTGGGGAAGGTCGTGTTTATGCTGGTGAGCATCTAACAGTGGGCGAGGCAGAGGCTGGGACTAACGGAGTGGAAAATTTGTCTTTAAAGGGGAGAAGTCATCTTGGACAATGAGGGATGAGGTGCAGCAGGGACGACAGTAGTGGTGAAAGAGAATATTGAGGAACATGTATGGAGGAAAGCAAAATATATAAAATCTATTGTAAAGTGCCTCAGGGTTTCAGAATATTTGGTGAGTTTTGGGGTGAGTGATTTACTGGTGTGGAAGAATATAAGGTGATGGATGCTTCAGGTTTTTGGGACAAATGGGTGTAGGGATGTTGCAAGATATACAACTAAGAGGAGAGGGGCTATAGTTGTGGCTTTATAGTGTGGGATACCAAGGATTATACCAAAGAACAAAAATAACCCATATCTTTTATCCATCACCAACTATCTCTTTAAACCCCTCTCCATTTCTCTCCACTCTCAAATCCAGCAAAAAATGGGAGGAGCACATGCACGTCATTGTTACTAAGATTGAGACCATCCATAGAGTTCCCTGTATGACCGCCTGACTTTTTAAAAATTCTTTCTTGGGATGTGGGCGTCGCTGGCAAGGCCAGCATTTGTTGCCCATCCCGAATTTCCCTTGAACTTAGTGGCTTGCTAGGTCATTTCAGAGGGCAGTTAAGAGTCAACCACATTGCTGTGGGTCTGGAGTCACATGTCGGCCAGACCAGGTAAGGACAGCAGATTTCCTTTTCTAAAGGACATTAGTGAACCAGATGGGGTTTTACAACAATCAATGATAGTTTCATACACCATTACTGAGACTAGCTTTCAATTCCAGATTTTAATTAATTGAATTTAAATTCCACACGCTGCCGAGTTATGGGGAACAGTGTCCCTGGGGCATTAGCCCATGCCTCACGATTACTAGTCCAGTGACATTACCACTATACCACCATCTCCCCATAACTTCCTCAACAAGGCAAGGCTCCCTCTCTGCCAGAGACATGAACCTGTGGCTCCCTATAGTTTCTCTCCTATCTCCCTTCATACCTTCTTGGAGCTCATCTCATCCATTAGCTTCACCTCCTGCTCCCTTCAACCCATTTTGACTGAACTCCTGACTATCCAACTTCCCCTCCTGGATCCATCTAGCTGATACTATAAATGATTCCCTCCAATGTCCTCCTCTCCTTCATACTCATCCTTTCATCAAAAAAAATCCCCCCTCAACCCCTTGCCCTTGCAAACAACATCCCTTTCTTCTCAAAGTCTCTGACTGTGTTGTCATGTCCCAAATATGTGCCCAGCTTGAATCTCTAACAGGTTTCCGACACTGCCACAAAAAAAGAGCCCTGAACAAAGTCACAAATGACATCCCCTGTACAGTAACCATGGTTGTATTACCCCTTTTTGAACTTTTTGACCTCTCTGGAGCACAGCTGATCACACAATGTCCTCCACTGCCTTTCTACCATTGCCCAGTTCAGTCGAACTACCTTTGCTTGGTTCCAATTTTACCTAATCATAGTCAGAGCATCTGAAGCAGTGGCTTCTCTTCCCACCCCGGCGACATTACCTCTAAACCTCTTTCTTTTTTTGCAGTGTGCAGCTGATTCACTTAGTTGCACCTTATCTTGACATCTTTTGCACAGCCATGCAAGCACGGTAACTTAAAGGGGTCTACTTGTGCGCAGCTTGTGTGGAAACTTTAAAGTTGCTGTGTGGCTGCAGAGCTGAGACAAAACATTGTTGTTAACTCTTTGCCATCTTCTCATTTACAAGCGTCCCCTTGACAATATCAGCAGACATGGGGTCATTTTCCATACGACCAGCAGAGATACCCAGCTCTATCTTAAATTCAGCGGTTTGCCACAACTGATCCGAGGTCACTTCTCAACGGCTTCACACCCTCCTGAACTCTCTCTTAAAAGTTCTTTTCAACTTTCCCTTACAAGACCTTGTGGACTATCTCATGCCAGTATTTAGCCTCAGATGGAGTTTACCGCCTGCTTTGGGCTGCATTCACAAGCATAGCAACTCAGAGAAGACTCGATTCTGATGAGCCAGCGGCCGCTACTGGCCTCACACCGTCCACAGGCTAAGCCTCTATCAGAAGGATAGAGAGAGTACAGACGAGATTTACAAGAATGGTGCCAGGGCTTCAAGGTTGCAGCTATGAGGAAAGATTGGATCGGTTCGGGTTGTTTTCCTTAGAACAGAGGAGGCTGAGGGGTGACTTAATAGAGGTACACAAAATTATGAGGGGCCTTGATAGAATAGGCAGGAAGACATGTTTCCCCTAGTGGAGAGGTCAATTACTAGGGTGCATAGATTTAAGGTGATTGGTAGAAGGATTAGAGGGGACATGAGGAAAAACTTTTTCACCCAGAGGGTGGTGGGTGTCTCGAATTCCACCAGGAATGGTGGTGGAGGCAGAAACCCTCAATTCTTTTAAAAGGTACCTGGACCTGCACCTGAAGTGCTGTAACCTGCAAGGCTATGGACCAGGTGCTGGAAGGTGGGATTAGATTGGGTGGCTAGATTTTTCAGCTGGCACAGACATGATGGGCTGAATGGCCTCCTTCTGTGCCATTATTTTTCTATGGTTCTAAGGACTTGGGGCCCCGGAGCATCGGTGGAAAAAAAAATTTCCTACGCCCGCCAGGCGAGCGGGGGTTTGATGCTGGGAACTTCTCTAAAGAAAGGCAATGGGGGTGGAGTATCAAAGTAGAGAAGTCTTGCTATAATTGTACAGCGCATTGGTGAGACCACACCTAGAGTACTGCATACAGTTTTCGTTGTCTTATTTAAGGAAGCAAAGACTTGAATTGAAGACAGTTCAAAGAAGTTTCACTAGGTTAATTACAGGGATGAAAGGACTGTCTTATGAGGAAAGGTTGAGCCTATACTCATCGGAGTTGAGAAGAATGAGAGATGATTTTATTGAAACATGTAAGATTCTGAGGGGGCTTGTTGGGATAGATGCTGATAGGATGCTTCTCCTTGTGGGTAATCTAGAACTAGGGGGCACAGTTTCAGAACAAGGGAGTCTCCCTTTAAGATGGAGATGAGGAAAAGTTTCTTCTCTCAGTGAAATGCTGCATTGATGTCAAGGGCAGTCACTCTCACCTCATGAGTTCAGCTCTTTTGTCCATGTTTCAACCAAGGCTGTATGAGGCAATTTCCAGAATTTTGACCCAACGACTGTGAAGGAATGGTGATATAGTTCCAAGTCAAGATGGTATGTGGCTTGGAGGGGAACTTGCAGATGGTGATGTTCCCATGCTTTTCTGCCCTTGTTCTTCTAGGTGGTAGAGGTCGTGGGTTTGGTAGGTGCTCTCTAAGGAGCCTTGGTGCATTGCTGCAGTGCATCTTGTAGATGGTACACACTGCTGCCACTGTGCGTCAGTGGTGGAGGGAGTGAATGTTTGTAGATGGGGTGCCAATTAAGTGAGATGCTTTGTCCTGGATGATGTTGAGCATCTCGAGTGTTGTTGCAGCTGCACCCATCCAGGCAAGTGGACAGTATTCCATCACACCCCTGACTTATGCCTTGTAGATGGTGGACAGGTATTGGGGAGGCAGGAGGTGAGTAACTCATGGCAGGATTCCCAGCCTCTGAATTCTCTTGTAGCCACGGTATTTATATGGCTGGTTCAGTTCAGTTTCTGGTCAATGGTGATGCCCCAAGATGTTGATAGTGGGGGATTCAGCAATGGTAATGCCATTGAAGGTCAAGGGGAGATGGTTAAATTCTCTCTTGTTTGAGATGGTCATTGCCTTGCACTTATGTGGCACGAATGTTACTTGCCACTTATCAGCCCAAGCCTGGATTTTGTCCAGGTCAGGCTGCATATGAACATGGACTGCTTCAGTATCAGAGGAGTCATGAATGGTGCTGAACATTGTGCAATCATCAGCGAACATCCCCACTTCTGACCTTATGATGGAGGGAAGGTCATTGATGAAGCAGCTGAAAATGTTTGGGCCTAGGACACTACCCTGAGGAACTCCTGCAGTGGTGTCCTGGGACTGAGATAATTGACCTCCAACAACCACAACTATATTCTTTTGTGCTAGGTATGACTCCAATGAGCAAAGATTTTTCCCCCGATTCCCATTGACTCCAGTTTTGCTAGGGCTCCTTGATGCCATACTCAGTCAAATGCTGCATTGATGTCAAGGGCAGTCACTCTCACCTCACCTCTCGTCTCGAATTCAGTTCTTTTGTCCATGTTCAAACCAAGGCTGTAATGAGGTCAGGAGCTGAGTGGCCCTGCTGGAACCCAAACTGAGCGTCACTGAGCAGGTTATTGCTAAACAAGTGCCGCTTGATAGCACTGACGACGACACCTTCCATCACTTCACTGATGATAGAGAGTCGACTGACGGGACGGAAATTGGCAGGGTTGGACGTGTCCTGCTTTTCTGTACAGGATATACCTGGGCAATATTCCACATTGCCGGGTAGATGGCAGTGTTATAGCTGTACTGGAACAGCTTGGCTAGGGGCACAACAGGTTCTGGAGCACAGGTCTTCAGTACTATTGCAAGAATGTTGTCAGGGCCCACAGTCTTTGCAGTTTCCAGTGCCTTCAGTTGTTCCTTGATATCACGCGGAGTGAATCGAATTGGCAGAAGACTGGCATCTGTTATGCTGAGGACTTCAGGAGGAGGCGGAGATGGATCAATTCGGCACTTCTGGCTGAAGATTGCTGCAAATGCTTCAGCCTTATCTTTTGCACTGATATGCTGCACTCCTCCATCATTGAGGATGGGGATATCTGTGGAGCCACCTCCTCCAGCTAGTTGTTTAATTGTTCATCACCATTCACGACTGGATGTGGCAGGACTCAGCTCTGTCTATCGCATGCTACTTACGCAGTTTGGCACGCAAGTAGCCCTTGGTTGTAGCTTCACCAGGTTAACATCTCATTTGGAGGTATGCCTGGTGCTGCTCCTGGCATGCCCTCCTGCACTCTTCATTGAACCAGGGTTTGTCTCCTGGCTTGATGGTAATGGTAGAGTGGGGGATATGCCGGGTTGAGGTTACAGATTGTGGTTGAGTATAATTCTGTTGCTGCTGATGGCCCACAGTGCCTCATGGATGCCCAGTTTTGCAATGCTAGATCTGTTTGAAGTTTATCCCCTTCAGCACAGTGGTAGTGCTACACAACACGATGGAGAGTATCCTCAATGTGAAGGCATGACTTTGTCCCCACAAGGATTTTGTGGTGGTCACTCCTACCAATACGGTCATGGACACTTGCATCTGCGGCAGGCAGATTGGTGAGGACAGGGTCAAGTATATTTTTCCCTCTTGTTGGTTCTCTCACTACCTGCCGCAGACCCAGGCTAGCAGCTATGTCCTCGGTCAACTGTGGTGCTACTGAGCCACTCTTAGTGATGGACACTGAAGTCCCCTATCCAAAGTACATTTTGCACCCTTGCCACCCTTTCCTTCAGCTAAACACTGGAACAACCAAAACCATCATCTTTGTCCCACCACAAACTCCATATCCTGAACATGAATTCCTTACCCCTTTCCAGCCACAATAAACACCTAATTCCACCTCTGCAGCATAACTCAACTCTGCCCCAATCTCAATCCATTTGCTGCAATACCTTCATCTATACTATTGTCATCACTACACTCAACTATTCAATACTCCCCAACCAACTTTCCATCTTTCACCACGTGTAAACTCCAGCTTGGTCACCCTTCACTGCTCTCCTTGTTGACATGCATTGGATCACAGTCTCCCAATGCTTTTAATTTGAAATCCTCATCCAAGCATTTAAATCCCTTCATGTCCTCATGCGTCTCACTCTGCATGCTCCAGCTCTACCACCCCCACAAACTATCTGCTCACCTGATTCTAATTCACCTTGCCGCACCAATAGTAGCCATACCTTCGAATGTATAATACCTATGTTCTGCAATTCCTTCCATCAAACTCCACCTCTCTCTTTTGTCCTTTAAGACCTTCCTCAAAACCCATCTATTTGATCAAGCTTTTCGTCATCCCTCCTAATACCTCCTCCTTTGACTCATCACAATTATCTTTTTGATTATACATCTGTGAAGCGGCTTGCATTGCCATCCTACTTTAAAGGTGCCAGATAAATGCAAGTTGGTGTTTGGTGCCAAGCCTTTATTCCTCTTTCCCTGACAGAACAGGCATTTGCCTATTTTTGAATATTTCCACCGAGTCTGCATTTACTGCTAGCTGGCAAGTAAATGATTAACTATATTTGATAAACTACATTTAATATGATGTTCCTTAGTTCTCTTATTCTACAAAATGAAATCCCCTGCAATCATATAACTGCTTTCTTTTATAATTTGAAGAAAATTTACATCATGTGACTTTTACCTTACATCCCCCCTTTTCCACAAACTACTCTTTTCTATTAACAGTCTTAGTACCCTTAACCTTTATTTAAAGGCCATCTGGACACAAATGGGCTTAAAATCCGCTCTGGACCGACATTCCCTACCTGGGAATCATGTTATAAGCTATCTAAAGAATTTGTTTCAAAGAAAAAAAAAGTCTTTAAACAGCTGGAAATGCTTTTAGCTCTGTCTGCATTTAATCAATAAAGGTATATCTGCCATCTTTATTTTATATACGTACTATATATATTAGTTATGAAGGTACTTCCTTTTTTTATATTTTGTGAGGACTCGTGTTTTAAAATTGTGGAAATTGATGCCTTTGGAGGATTGAAGAGATTACATAGATGCTGGACTTTGTTTTTTTTTTAAAAGGTCACTGGGAAGAACTTTGGGACTTGGTTTAGAAACACTTTCACTGAAAGTCACATGTCTTCAGCTAAGTAAACAGCAAAAGCCTTGGTGACTAGAGGAAGTTGTTTACAGAGAATTGAGATACCAAGATTTATGGTGGTCAAGTGTTGGTTTCGACTTGGATACTGTTTTGAGTCAGTGGAAGTCAGTCTGCTAAGACAGAAGACACCAGCTCATCCTTTCTCCAAAATCCAGTGTGATACCTGAAACCCCTGATGCCCCATTTCTCCTGGAAAGCCTGCCAGACTACCCCTCGAAGTTGCCTGAAGAGACCTGCTCAAAAAAGATCCAAGTGACAGCCGTCTATGCGTATTTGGGATGCCAGAATAAAGGGACAACTGATATAATTCCTTATCTTCTCCTTTTCCTTCAAGAATTAAGAAGTATTTGGCCAAAGTATTTTTTTGGCTTTTTGTAAAGAGATCTCTGCAGAGAAAACGTCTTTTCTTTTCTTTAACTGGTGTGTGTGTTGGGCTAATTTTGGAAAGGAACTTTCATATTTCAATCTGTGTGTTAATGCTTTGCATCTTTACTGAATAAGTCTTGTTTTATAATAAATTATTTAGTTGTTTATTAAAGAAACCTGGTTGGTGAATTTTATACCAAAATAAAAATGTAGTATATAATTGTCCATAATTGGTAAACATTTAAATATATGTTGTGACTTGTACAGAAGTAGAACTAGAGAAAGACAGTGCACTCCTCCAGCCTCGGTCATAACGTAAAACTTTAAATTTGAAAAGGAGGTCATATGTTGAACAAGATGCTGTATTCTGAAGAAAGCAGGTATCCAACCTAATACTTATGCTTTTACGCCATCTTTCTTTGTTTCATGGATTTCTTGAACTGGAATCATAACACATTCTGTATTTGGACTTATTCAGGCATTCAATCAAATGTTATAGCCCCAAAGTTTACTTTTACATCAGTCCCTCAGTAGACATAATATTTTGCATTTAGGAATTTGGATTTTTTTGTGTTTTCCTGATTTGCTTTCTATTCCACCAAGTCTAAGATTTTGAGTGTTTTTGGCAAGTTCAACTTTCCAAGTATCATGTCATTTTGTGTTAATAGATTACTTACAAAGTGTTTTATAATCTGCTAACTGATTACATTAATTTAATAGTAGATACCAGATTACTTCAGCATATAGGTCTTGAAAATGAAATGTTGATTGACTATTCTGAGAATCCCTGAGAATACAAAAATTTGGTTCAAAATATCTCCATTATATATGTGGTTCAGTCCTCTAGTAAATTCAGCTTTCTACCACAGATCACTAGATTCCTAGTGTGCTTTGATAGACAGACTGCCTGCCTCGCATTAATTAACTTCACACCATTTCAATCGATCAATGGCAGGCTCCCCAGCCACTTTAGACAGTGCCTGTCTGGCTGTCTGCATGCACAGGAGCACTAACTCAGACAAATCAGTGCTCAGGAGCGTGCACTGATTGAGAGTTCACTGCAGTCAAGGCTTTGACGGTGGAGCCTGATAGGATCCATACCCTGCTATTCAGATTGGCTGATGATGCATGTCACGTGAAGCAGTTTCAATTTCTCTGCTCATTTGCGACTACAGCAAATGACTACATGGCATGCATTTGAATGATAATGAGGAGTACAAAGCTGACTTGTACCTTGTAACTCTTTAAAAGCTGTGGTTATCTCTTCTGTTTACAGGCTTTTAATGATTTGTATGAAATAGGAGACATCATCTTAAATCATGAAATATCAGCATAAAATAAGGTACTTTTAATCTATTCATATTTTTGTTACAAACTGCACAAAATGATCAAAAAGTGCTTTTATTCCTCAATTAAAATTGGGTACATATTTTTAGGACAGAGAAGAATAGCTATTCCACCATATACTCAGAGTTTGCACAAATTGGATAGCAGCAGTTAAGATATTACCCGAAAAATACAATATGAGAGCAACTTCGGAACATAGGTATTGCTAGATGAAAAAATATCAAGATTCACCGAGTTCAGCATCCTGGTAGTCATATGATACAATGATAATGGTGTTGTTGAGCAATCAATCTCCATCAATTAGTCACAATAGACTCATAAAAGACATGGGGACATCTTCAGTGCTGGAAAGCTTTGGCTTTGGTCAACCTTATCCTTCTACATATGTTACACTCACTACATCATATTTCAAATTACCCATGCATTGTATCCCAAAATGTTGGGGAGTCAACAGAAGGCCTCCCCATAAAATTTCCTACTCCCACCTATAAGCCACATGACAAGAGAAATGCATTAGGAAATCTAACCCAAGAAGTGGCTTTTCATCCTATTGCAAATTATAATCCAAATGAGAATTCAGAAAAATGCTGTTCATTCTTTCCCAGATAATGGCCAGAAAAACCCAAATGAAACACCAATGTTGATACTAAGCCTGCCTCAGGAATTCTATTCTAGACAATGGAGTCATCCAGAACTCTCTCCTGTTAATGCACCTTGGGTTTTTGGAATATCAATTATATTATGAAAACTGTGAACAGTTTCTTTCATGTCCAATGCTCCGTTGATCACTAAAGTCACAGTTCTAAGTTAATCATCTTAGTTACAGCTCTCTGTTACAGCTCTCCCTGTTATGTTACCTCAATCAATTTAAAGCAGGCAAATCTCTGAGAAATGCAAAAATAGTAATAATAGGGGATTTTAACTACCCCAATATTAACTGGGATAGTTTTAGTGTGAAAGGAATTAAAGTGACCAGAATTCTTGATGCGCATTCAGGAGAACGTTTTTGCCCAGTATGTAGCAAATACAACAAGGGTGCAGTTTTAGACCTAGTTTTAGGAAATGAAGCTGGGCATGTGGAAGGAGTGGCAGTGGGCGAGCATTTTGGTGGGAGTGATCATAATTCAGTCAGTTTTAACATAACTATGGAAAAGGACAGAGATAGAACAGGAGTTAGAGTTCTCAATTGGGACAAGGCCAATTTTACTAAGCTGAGGAATGATTTAGCAAAAGTGGACTGGAAACAGCTACTTGAAGGTAAATCAGCGTCAGAGCAGTGGAAGGCATTCAAAGGGAAGATTCAAGGGGTTCAGAGTAAACATGTTCCCACAAAGAAAAAGGGTGGGACACCCAAATCTAGAGCCCCATGGATGTCAAGGAACTTAGAGTAAGATAAGGCAGAAAAGGAAAGCTTATGACCAACCCCGAGAACTCTAAGCCGAGAGGAGTATAGAAAGTGGAGGGGTGAAATCAAAAAGGAAATTAGGAAATCTCAGAGAGGGAATGAAAGAATTTTGGCAAGCAAAATTAAGGTGAACTGAAAGATGTTTTGTCAATACAATAAGAGTAAGAGGATAACCAAGGGAACAGTAGGGCCCATAAAAAAATCAAAAAGGGAACCTATGTGTAGGGGCGGAAGATGTTGGTATTATTCTTAATGAAAATTTTGCATCTGTCTTCACAAAAGATGGGGACAATGCAGATATTGTAATTAAGGAAGAGAGGTGTGAAGTATTGAATGTGCTAAACATAGGGAGAGAGGAAGTATTAATGGGATTGGCATCCTTGAAAGTGGATAAATCACCAGGGCCGGATAGCGGAAGGCCTGTCCATCATTTTCCAGTCCTCACTGGACACAGGTGTGGTGCCAGAGGATTGGACAACTGTTAAGGTTGTAGTTCTGTTGAAAAATGGAGTGAAGGATAGACCAAATAATTACAAGCCAGTCAGTCTAACCTCAGTAGTGGGAAAATTAGAAGAATTAATTCTTAGATACAGGATAAACTGCCACTTAGAAGGGCACAGATTAATTAAGGATGGTCATCATGGATTGTTAAGGGAAGATCTTGTCTGACTAACTTGATCAAACGTTTTGAAGAAGTAACAAGGAAGATTGATGCGGGTAGTGCACTTGATATGATCTGCATGGATTTTAGCAAAGTTTTTGACAAGGTCCCACATGGCAGACTGGTTCAAAAAATAAAAGCCCATGGGATCCAGGGAGATGTAGCAAGGTGGATACAAAATTGGCTCAGTGGCAGGAAACAAAGGATAATTGTTGACGGGTGTTTTTGTGACTGGAGGGCTATTTCAAGTGGCGTTCCTCAGGGCTCAGTATTGGCTACCCAGCTTTTTGTGGTAGACATTAATGATTTGGACGTAAATGTCGGGGGCATGATCAAGAAGTTTGCAGATGACACAAGGATTGACCATGTGGTCGATAGTGAAGAGGATAGCTGTGGGCTGCTGGAAGGTATTGATGGTCTGGTCAGGTGGGAGCAAAGTGGCAAATAGAATTCAACCCAGAGAAGTGTGAGGTGATGCATTTGGGGAGATCAAACAAGGCAAAGGAATACACGACCAATTGGAGAATACGGAGAGGTATACATGAAGTGAGGGACCTTGGAGTGAATGTTCACAGTTCCCCGAAGGTAGGAGGACAAGTCAGTAAGGTGATTAAGAAGGCATATGGAATCTGTTCCTTTATTAGCTGAGGTATAGAATATAAGAGCAGGGAGGTTATGCTGGAACTGTATAAATCGGGTGGTGGTTGATGGCAAATGTTCATCCTGGAGTTTAGTTACTAGTGGTGTACCGCAAGGTTCTGTTTTGGGGCCACTGCTGTTTGTCATTTTTATAAACGACCTGGATGAGGGTGTAGAAGGGTGGGTTAGTAAATTTGCGGATGACACGAAGGTCGGTGGAGTTGTGGATAGTGTCGAAGGGTGTTGTAGGGTACAGAGGGACATAGATAGGCTGCAGAGCTGGGCTGAGAGATGGCAAATGGAGTTTAATGCGGAGAAGTGTGAGGTGATTCACTTTGGAAGGAGTAACAGCAATGCAGAGTACTGGGCTAATGGGAAGATTCTTGGTAGTGTAGATGAGCAGAGAGATCTTGGTATCCAGGTACATAAATCCCTGAAAGTTGCTACCCAGGTTAATAGGGCTGTTAAGAAGGCATATGGTGTGTTAGCCTTTATTAGTAGGGGGATCGAGTTTCAGAGCCACGAGGTCATGATGCAGCTGTACAAAACTCTGGTGAGGCCGCACCTGGAGTATTGCGTGCAGTTCTGGTCACCGCATTATAGGAAGGATGTCGAAGCTTTGGAAAGGGTGCAGAGGAGATTTACTAGGATGTTGCCTGGTATGGAAGGAAGGTCTTAAGAGGAAAGGCTGAGGGACTTGGGGTTGTTTTCGTTAGAGAGAAGGAGGAGGAGAGGTGACTTAATAGAGACATACAAGATAATCAGAGGGTTAGATAGGGTGGATAGTGAGAGTCTTTTTCCTCGGATGAGGATGGCAAACACGAGGGGACATAGCTTTAAGTTGAGGGGTGAAAGATATAGGACAGATGTCAGAGGTAGTTTCTTTACGCAGAGAGTAGTAGGGGCGTGGAACGCCCTGCCTGCAACAGTAGTAGACTCGCCAACTTTAAGGGCATTTAAGTGGTCATTGGATAGACATATGGATGTAAATGGAATAGTGTAGGTCGGATGATTGGCGCAACATCGAGGGCCGAAGGGCCTGTACTGCGCTGTAATATTCTAATTCTAATTCTAAAAATCATGGGTTAGGCCACAACTTGAGTACTGTGTGCAGTTCTGGTCACCTCATTACACAAAGGATGTCATTGCACAAGAGAGGGTACAGAGGAGATTTACGAGGATGTTGCCAAGACTGGAAAAATGCAGCTATGAGGAAAGATTGGATAGGCTGGGGTTGTTCTCCTTGGAACAGAGAAGGCTGAGGAGAGATTTGATCGAAATGTACAAAATTGTGAGGGGCCTGGATAGAGTGGATGCGAAGGACCTTAGCAGAGAGGTCAATGACTAGGGGGGGGGGGGCATAGATTTAAAGTGATTGGTAGAAAGATTAGAGGGGAGATGAGGACAAATTTTTCACCCAGAGGGCGATGGGGGTCTGGAACTCACTGCCTGAAAGAGTAGTAGAGGTAGAAACCCTCAACTCATTTAAAAAGTATCTGTATATGCACCTCAAGTGCCACAACCCGCAGGGCTACAGATCAAATGCTGGAAGGTGTGATTCGGCTGGGTGGCTTGTTTTTCGGCCAGCATAGACAGGATGGGCCAAGTGGCCTCTTTTTGTGCCATAAACATTCTTTGACTCTCAACAAAAATGAAATAAAAACTTATTTGCAATAATTAAATTTTTCAGTTGTGTTCTTTAGAATTAAATACAAAGTCTGTTCTAAAGACCACAAAACTAGACAATAGTAGTACTCGGCTTCTATAATTTTCTGTTGGACTGCATTCAAATTTCAGAAGAATTTGTCACTTGACATTTTAATGTCAGCAGTAACTATTACTTTGTTATACAAAGGGTTACATCAGAACCCAAGCATTCATGTTTTGTTGACAACTGGGCCTATACATGGCTATCCATTGTACAGGGCTTGTTTTCTCTTCATGGAAGATGCTAAAATGATTTATAAAATGCCAAGTTTCATTTACTTGATGTTAATTTTTTCATGACAAATATGAATAGCTCCTTCTATTGCAACCAGTGCATTTTTTTTTCTGATCTCGTAAACCTGAGGGTTAATTTTTACTCTGCAAAAAAGTAAACAAACCATTTCACAAACCAATCAATATACTAACTTTGCTTTAAAACTGGATATAAATATCAATCATTTCTATCGGGTAGTAATTACAACATTGAAGCTTATATGATCCCTAACCAGATGTTTTCCATTTGGGAGATTCCAATGTTTAAGTCAATTCTTGAGATTTTATCACAGAATTTGAACTACAAAACAAAATAACTGTAGTTTTAGAAAAGAAACACCGCAAAACGATAATCATTACCTTTCCAACATTTTATGAGGATGTTTTCAAATGTGCATCTGGTAACCCTTTTAAATCTCTAAAGCTTTCTAAAGCAGCTGTTCTCTGTAAATATCACGAAGTAGCTGGCATTTACAGCGAGTTTCAGCGTTCTCTCAAACACCAATTCTCTTCAATCAATATTGATTTAAAAAATTTCAACAGCTCTCAAGAAACAGATTCCCAAGGAAAACACAGCAGCTAACTTTGTATTGATCATTTCGGCACTCCACGACACTATTATACTCGTGTTTTCCTATGGAAACCTGAGACGTGATACAAAAATCAAGCACAGACATAGCCCTGAACTAATGATACTGGGAATGCTATTTTCTGTTTCATTATGGCTAGAATTCCTCTTACTCATATTCAGAAACAGATTTCATGTTTTAGTTTGTGCATCAATACTACTAATGAAGTAGATAAAGGGCGAAAAAAAAATTTCCTGTAAAGTTAAAACTTCCTTTAGATATGTCATCTTTGAATTTGAATTTTTTGAGCACTCAGTAGAATTTGTTATTCCTAAAGCATAATCTTTCCTCTTAGCAAAATGAAGGCTATTAGGAGTGGCTGACAGGAGGGACACCAATGCTAAATGGCAAACAGAGTACAGATCTACCATTCCTAGAAGACTGCTAAATACTGAAAACTTCTCCAGACATAATATAGACAATGCTCAATTCGGCCAGGATATCAAATTTATATACACAACATAAATATTAACTAAGCTGGCTTCCCCACATGTAACCATCAGATTGAATAAGAACAGCTGCATTTTATATTCACTGCTGCAGTACATCATTCCACAATGCATTGTTTTATTAATATTTCTAGATTTTAAAAAAAATGAAAATATTTTCCAAAGTTAAACGCCAAAGTTTAAGATGTATACAGCAACATTTCCACAGGTTTACACCATAGGACATTAAATACATCATTCTACTGAATTTATCATGTATTGACAACATCTTTATAAATTACATTGAAATATAAAGGAATGCAACTGGCATTTATGGCAATGCTGTCACGAAGATTCTTCCTATGCATAATAGGGCCAATGACCCAACACATATTGTGAATATGTACCACTGCAAAGTAATGTGGCATTTTATGAGCAATCATGTCTATAGAACAACATATTTATATAATGCCTTTAAAGTAATAAAACTTCCCAAGGTGCCTCACAGCAGCATTGTCTAAAAGAATGGACACTAAGCCACAAAAGGAGATATTAGAACAGGTGACCAAAAGCTTCATTAAACAACGGCTTAAAGGAGGAAATCGTGGTAGAGAGGTGAAGGAGTTGAGGGAAGGAATTCCACAGCTTGGGGACGAAGCACTGAAGGCATAGATGCCAACATTTAAAAAGTATTTAGATGAGCACTTGAAACGCCATAGCATACAAGGCTACGAGCCAAATGCTGGAAAATGATATTGGAATAGTTAGGTGATTGATGGGCCGAACGGCCTGTTTCTGTGCTGTATAACTCAATGACTCGAATGGTGAAGCGATTAAAATCAGGGATGTGAATGAGGCCAGAACTGGAGGAAGGCAGAGATCTGAGGGTTGTAGGACTGGAGGAGATTAAAGAGATCGAGAGGGGCGAAGCCATGGAGGGATCTGAAAACAAAGATGGAAGCACAGAAATGTAAAAAATGTATGGCATGGAAGGCGGCCATTTGGCCCATCGTGTCGACATCAGACAATTTTTTTTTAAAAGGAGAACAGTGAGCATATGAAAATACTGGCATTTGCAGAGCAATAAATCATGCCATCAAAACATCTCAAAGCACTTCACACAATGAAGTTCAGAAGGAATGTTGGCCAGATCCTGAATAGCCAAGGGATAGTTATTCTTACATGAGTCCATGGTCTCTCTCTCTCTCCATCCTTTGGTGTCCTCTGCCATGCTCAGAGTAGCATCATCTGCTCCCAGTGACCACCAGCTTGCACCTCAGAGGTTAAACTGTTTAACTTTCCCATCATATCTCTTATTGTATCCAGAGTCCCTTCCGACATAGGTCGCTATGCTTACAACAGTGACTACATTTTAAAAATGCTTCACTGGCTATGTTCTGATGTCATGAAAGACTTAAAATCATCCTTCCCAGGTTCCAAGACTTGGAGGACATCGGTGAGGTTTCAAATGATCACTTTTTATCTGTGTTCACTATGGAGAAGGACGATGTAGGTGTACAGATCAGGGAGGGGGATTGTGATATACTTGAACATATTAGCATTGAAAGGGAGGAAGTATTAGCTGCTTTAGCGGGCTTAAAAGTGGATAAATCCCCAGGCCTAGATGAGATGTATCCCGGGCTGTTATGTGAGGCAAGGGTGGAGATAGCAGGGGCTCGGACACAAATTTTCAAATCCTCTCTGGCCACAGGAGAGGTACCAGAGGACTGGAGGACAGTGAATGTGGTACCATCATTCAAGAAGGATAGCAGGGATAAACCAGATAATTACAGGTCGGTGAGTCTGACATCAGTGGTTGGGAAACTATTGGAAAAAATTCTGAAGGACAGGAATAATCTCCACTCGGAGAGGCAGGGATTAATCAGGGATAGTCAGCATGGCTTTGTCAGGGGAGATCGTGTCTAACTAACTTGAATGAATTTTTCGAGGCGGTGACTAGATGTGTACATGAGGGTAAAGCAGCTGATATAGTCTACATTGACTTCAGTCAGGCTTTTGATAAGGACCTGCATGGGAGATTGGTTAAGAAGGTAAGAGCCCATGGGATCCAGGGCAATTTGGATCCAAAATTGGCTTAGTGGCAGGAGGCAGAGGGTAATGGTCGAGAGTTGTTTTTGCGAGTGGAAGCCTGTGACCAGTGGTGTACCACAGGGATTGGTGCTGGGACCCTTGCTGTTTGTAGTCTACATTAATGAGTTAGATGTGAATACAGGAAGTATGATCAGTAAGTTCACAGATAACACGAAAATTGGTGGTGTCATAAATAGTGAGGAGGAAAGCCTTAGATTACAGGATGATATAGATGGGCTGGTAAGGTGGGCGGAGCAGTGGCAGATGGAATTTGATCCTGAGAAGTGTGAGGTGATGAATTTTGGGAGGACTATCAAGGCAAGGGAATATACAATGGATGGTAGGACCCTAGGAAGTACAGAAGGTCATAGGGACCTTGGTGTACTTGACCATAGATCACTGAAGGCAGAAGCACAGGTAGATAAGGTAATTAGGAAGGCATATATGATACTTGCCTTTATTAGCCGAGGCATAGAATACAAGAGCAGGAAGGTTATGATGGAGCTGTATAAAACGCTAGTTAGGCCACAGCTGGAGTACTGTGTAGAGTTCTGGGCACCACACTATAGGAAGGATGTGACTGCACTGGAGAGGGTGTGGAGGAGATTCACCAGGATGTTGCCTGGGCTGGATCATTTCATCTATGAAGAGAGACTGAAAAGGCTAGGGTTGTTTTCCTTAGAACAGCAAAGAAGGTGAGGGGGGACCTGATTGAGGTATACAAAATTATGAGGGGCATTGATAGGTTGGATAGGAAGAAACTAAATGCCCAGGGCCTGACCAGGTGTATCCTAGGATGCTATGGGAATCAAGGGAGGAGATTGCTGGGGCCCTGGCAGAGATTTTTGTATCATCGTTAGCCACAGGTGAGGTACCGGAAGACTGGAGGATAGCTAATCTTGTCCCTTTATTTAAGAAGGGCAGCAGGGATAAGCCAGGGAAGTACAGGCCTGTGAGCCTTACATCAGTGGTGGGAAAGTTATTGGAAGGGATTCTGAGAGACAGGATTTATATGCATTTGGAAAGGCACGGTCTGATTTGGGATAGTCAGTATGGCTTTGTGTGTGGGAAATCATGTCTCACTAATTTTATTGAGTTTTTCCAGCAGGTGACCAAGAGGATTGACGAGGGCAGGGCGATGGACGTTGTCTACATGGACTTTAGCAAGGTCTTTGACAAGGTCCTGCATGGTAGGCTGGTCCAGAAGGTTCGAACACATGGGATCCAGGATGAGCTAGCAAAACTGGCTTGGTGATAGGAGGCAGAGGGTGGTAGTGGAGGGTTGTTTTTCAGATTGGAGGCAGGTGATCAGTGGTGTGCCACAGGGATCGGTGCTGGGCCCTCTGTTGTTTGTCATATATATTAATGACTTGGATGTGAACGTAGGGGGCATGATTAGTAAGTTTGCGGATGACACCAAAATTGGTGGTATAGTGGACAGTGAAGAAGGTTGCCTCAGGTTACAACAGGATATAGATAAACTGGGAAAGTGGGCAAGGGATTGGCAAATGGAATTTAACGCAGACAAGTGCGAAGTGATGCATTTTGGGAAGTTAAACCAGGGCAGGACATATACAGTGAATGGCAGGGCCCTGGGGAGTGTTCTTAAGCAGAGACCTTGGGATGCAAGTACATAGTTCCCTGAAAATGGCAACACAGGTAGACAGGGTGGTGAAGAAGGCATATGGCATGTTTGCCTTCATCGACCGAGGCATTGAGTACAAGAGTTGGGACGTTATGTTACAGTTGTACATAACGTTGGTTAGGCCGCATTTGGAGTACTGTCGCCGCACTACAGGAAAGATGTGATTAAGCTAGAGAGGGTGCAGAAAAGATTCACAAGGATGTTGCCTGGTTTGGAGGGCTTGAGTTACAAAGAGAGATTGGATAGGCGGGGTCTGTTTTCCCTGGAGTGAAGGAGGCTGAGAGGGGACATAATAGAGGTATATAAAATTATGAGAAGCATTGATATGGTAGATAGCCAGAGTCTGTTTCCCATGGTAGGGGTGACTAAAACTAGAGGGCATAGATTTAAGGTGAGAGGGAGGAGGTTTAAAGGGAATCAAAGGGGTAAATTTTTCACACAAAGAATAGTGGGTATCTGGAATGAGCTGCCTGAGGAGGTGGTGGAGGCAGGAACAGTAACAACATTTAAGAGGCATCTGTACAGGTACTTGAATTAGCAAGGCATACAGGGATATGGAATTAATGCAGGCAGGTGGGATTAGTATAGATAGGCATTCTGGTCGGCATGGACGTGGTGGGCCGAAGGGCCTGTTTCTATGCTCTATGACTCTATGACTTAGCGGAGGGGTCAATTAGCAGGGGGCATAGATTTAAGGTAAGGGGCAGGAGGTTTAGAGGGGATTTGAGGAAAATAAATTTCACCGAGAGTGGTTGTAATCTGGAACGCAGTGCCTGAAGAGGTGGTTGAGGCAGGAACCCTCACAACATTTAAGGAGTATTTAGATGAGCACTTGAAATGCCATAGCATGCAAGGCAACGGGCCAAGTGCTGGAAAATGGGATTAGAATAGTTAGGTGCTTGATGGCCTGCACAGACACGATGGGCCAAAGGGCCTTTTTCGGTGCTGTATAACTCTGACTTTCGCCTCTCCATGAGCCTTAGTGATTTCACTTTGAAGAACACCATTTTCTTCCTAATTGCTCTCCTTCAACATTTGCCATCCTGGTCTCACTTAATCTCACCTTTTACGTAAAGTCACCCAGGGACTTCCACAGCCACCCCCTTGGTCTCTTTACCATCAAAACCTCAATCATGGATTAAAGCCAGCACTAAGCTTTTCTTGACTCGTTTACACCTACATTCCCCTGCATTCCCTCAAGCACAGGACCTTCACTCTCTGGTCTTGAAAAAATATTCTCACAAATTTACTCAAGCTTCCAACTTCCTCTCTTCTGGTCCTGCACTGTCATGACATGCCTGCGACTGTTAGCTTGTTGAACTGTTCACTCACCTCTGCGTATGATTCCCATGTTCACACCAAACCATGCAACTTTAACTAGTAGTGTTTCTCCTGTGCATTATTCCATTAAATCAGAGGATCCCAAACTTGAGCACATCTGGCTCATGACCATTCATCACCAAATATGGCTCAATCCTTTTGTATGTTTGGTTAGTCTAGCTAGGAGAGATTCTTACTTACTGAGTCTTCATAGTTTGATAGTTCACATAACAGAATCACAGAATTGTTGCAGTGCAGAAGGAGGCCATTCGACCCATCGTGTGCGCACCGGCTCTCCAAAAGAGCAATTCACTCAGTTCCATTCCCCTACTTAACCCCGTAACCCTGCACATTCTTCCTTTTCATATAACAGTCTAATTCCCTTTTGAATGCTTCAATTGAACCTGCCTTCACCACATTCTCATACAGCACATTCCAGACCTTAACCACTCTCTGCGTGAAAAGCTTTTCCTCATGTCACTTTTGCTTCTGTTACCAAATACTTTAAATCTGTGCTCTCTCGTTCTCGATCCTTTCACGAGTGGGAATAGTTTCCATCTACTCTGTCCAGACCCCTCATGATTTTGAATACCTCTATCAAATCACTTCTCTACCTTCTCTTCTCCGAGGAAAACAGTCCTACCTCTCCGATCTAACTTCATAGCTGAAATTCTTCATCCCTGGAACCATTCTCATGAATCTTTTCTGTACTCTCTCCAATGTCCTCACGTCTCTCCTAAAGTGTGGTGCCCAGAACTGGACACAATACTCCAGCTGAGGCCACACTGGTGTCTTATGCAAGTTCAAATAAACTTCCTTGCTCTTGTATCTATGCCCCTATTAATAAAGCCCAGGATACTGTATGCTTTATTAACCGCTCTCTCAACCTGTCCTGCCACCTTCAATGACTTATGCACATATACACCCAGGTCCATTTGCTCCTGCACCCCCTTTAGAATTATACCCTTTATTCTATATTGTCTCTCCATGTTCTTCCTACCAAAGTGAATCACTTCACAGTTATCTGCACTGAATTTTATCTGCCACTTGTCTGTCCATTTCACCAACTTGTCTATGTCCTTTCGGAGTTCTACACTATCCTCCTCACAGTTCACAATGCTTCCAAGTTTCGTAACATCTGCAAACTTTGAAACTGTGCCCTGTGCACCAAGGTCTAGGCTCTTCCAGATTCACCATTTGATTGAGAATACCTAGGGGAACTTGCAAGATATATAAATCCACAGTTTTCCACAAAGTGCATAAAGTAGTCGTAAACTATTTGGTCAGGATGCCATGTGTTGCAAAGATCTCCGATAAAGCTAGAATGATTATCGCAGACATGCCACGGTCTGGTTGAAAACTGGACTGAAATATGATCCTGTCCATGCACTGCGCATACCTGGCAATTAGAAATCATTTCTTCTATGTCTTTTGATTTTCCTGGCCACCACACGGATGACTGAGCCCATGCTCTGAATTTTGAGATACCCATGTGGTCTTGGTTTATTTTATCCAAAGTATCTGTCCCGGAATAAGTTTGGAATCGCCAGCCTCTCACCATATAGCAGCAAATCATCCACAATAGCAAAGTGCTCTCTGTGTTCAAAGAAGATTTTCATCCTCTTACCACTGGACACTGCTGCAGCCAACCTTGCGTACAATATTGGCAGATACAGATACATTCTTCATCTTGCATTTGAGCATGACAAATTTCTTGGAGCTTTTTTGAACCTGCTAGCCATTGTGATGCAGTGAACTGAGAATATGACTCAATCTCATTAATAAAGCAAACATCCTGTTGTGTAGGATGGTCAACGGTAGCTCTGGACAATGCATCTTCTGTCATTTGTTGTTTGCCCTGCACTTATGCCGTTTCGTATGTGAATCCCACCAGCCTCAACCGGAATCTCTGGATCCTCGGAGGAATCCTAGCGATTTCCTTTTCTTCAAGTAAGGAAATTAGGGGCTTGTAGTCTGTCTCTATGACAATCTTTAAGCCGATAATACAATCTGAGAACTTCTCACAAGCCCACATGACCACGAGAGCTTCTTTCTCTATGACGATGTACCTCGTCTCAGTCTCGGACAATGCTCTAGATACATAATAAACTGGTCTTCGACATCCATCCGGTTGTTCTTGAAAAAGGACTGGCCCTAACCCTATAGATGAAGCATCTGCTGCAATTGTGATTGGTAGTGAGGGGTTATAATGCGCTAAGGTATCTGGCAAAATCAGCATTTCCTTGATCCTTTGAAATGCTTGCTCCTGATGTGCATCCCAACATCATGCTTGAGCTTTCCTTAATAGTTGTCTTAAGGGTCCAGGAACTTGCACTAGATTGGGTTAAAGCTTTGCGAATTGATTAACCATTCCAAGGAATCGTTGAAGATCCTGGACAGAAATAGGAATTGGGAATTCACTAATGGCTCTCATCTTTTGCGGGTCTTCCATTATGCCCTTGCTACTAACAATGTGACCTAAGAAACGAATAGACATTTGAGAATTCACACTTTTCATTAAGTGTCAGGCCTTCTTCATGTTAACGATTCAAAACCTCTCTCACCCTCAGGTCATGTTCTTCAATAGAATCACCATGGACTAAGATGTCATCCATATGGCACATTACTCCTTTAAGGCCCTGCAGAATGTGCGGCATAATTCTTTGAAATATTTCTGATGCAGATGCTGTACTGAATGGTAAATGATTGTAACAAAATCTTCCGAACGGAGTAATGAAGGTGGTCAATAACCTTGACTTCTCATCAACGGATCGCATCAAGCTTTGTGAAAATTGTACTTTTGGATAACTTTGCCAAGCTTTCGCCGACTGAGGACATCTGGTGAACTTCTCTTGCCACAGCCTTATTAAGTTAAGTCGACGCAAATACGAAGATCACCATTTGGTTCAAGTTCCTAAACCTTTCACAAACACCACTCTGTGGACTCAGTGACAGGAGAAATGACTCCCATCCTGGTCATTTCTTCCAGCTGATGTTGGACTTGCTTCATTAGTGGATGTGGTATCTTCCTGGGTGTGAAAAGACATACTGGTTTTGCATCTTTTCACAAAGTATACTATATTCGGTCTTAAGTCTTCCTAGACCAGTAAATAATTTTGTAAAGTCTTGTTGGAAGTGGCTCCTGGATTCTTGCTGCTTAACTTCTTCTACTTTCCTAATAAGATGATGATTCTTGATTCTGTAGAATATACACTGTGTTTGCAATATCTGCTTTCCCTTGTACTGGAGTGTTGTCTGTAACTTTCTCTTGACTTTCAGTTCAATCTATCTTGGCCCATGCAACTGAGTATCTGTTGGTTGTAGGCAATGCGTTGATCACCACAGTTCGTTGTCGAAAAAACCATTCCACTTGTCTAGTTTAAAACTGGTGATATGTCCGTTGACATATTTATCTGCAGACCAGAATGCATGATTATGGTCATTGATCTCACCAAGGAAGTTTTCTGATTTCTCGTGTGATGGAGATTAGTTTAGTTTAGTTTAGTTTAGAGATACAGCACTGAAACAGGCCCTTCGGCCCACCGAGTCTGTGCCGACCATCAACCACCCATTTATACTAATCCTACGCTAATCCCATATTCCTACCACATCCCCACCTGTCCCTATATTTTCCCTACCACCTACCTATACTAGGGGCAATTTATAATGGCCAATTAACCTATCAACCTGCAAGTCTTTGGCATGTGGGAGGAAACCGGAGCACCCGGAGGAAACCCATGCAGACACAGGGAGAACTTGCAAACTCCGCACAGGCAGTACCCAGAATTGAACCCGGGTCGCTGGAGCTGTGAGGCTGCGGTGCTAACCACTGCGCCACTGTGCCACCCCTAATTGTTGAACTTCTCCTTTTCTTTCAAACCTGTGAAGGCACATCTTTCCATAATGTGAAAAGACCTGTGGGTCTTTTTGGCACCACAGCATTGACAGGGTTTCATGGCGTTTTGCACTTTCCCTCCCAAAGAGTACCTGCTTTTGTGGTGCCTCTTTTACAGGTCTGTGCTTAAGGATCTGTACAGTTGTTGGAGGTTTCCTGAACCAAGGTTTTTCTTCACCTCTCAGGATTGTTCTGTTCTTCTTTCGGACCTCTGCTCGTCTCACCAGATGTATTGCTTTGTCTAGGGTGAGGTCTTCCTTAAGACTGCAATAAATCTGATAGGAATTCATCAGCAACACCTACTACAGTGCCGTATCTTATTAATTCAGCTTTTAAGTCTCCATATTCACATTCTTCAGTTAGCCTGTAAAGGTCATTAATAAAAGCATCTACCGATTCACCTGGTTTCCGGGTCGATGGCGCTGTCGATACTGCTGAGCTCTGATTGGCCAGCAGCTCTTGGAGGAAGGATCCCCATCCCTTTAAAATCTTTAAAGGGACAGGGATCCCACCTCCTAAAATTTTGAATCAAAAAGACCAGAGGATTGCTCCGCGAGGGCACGGAAAGACAGTTCGGCCCAGCGCCGGGAGCACAGTCTCCAGCACAAAATCCAGCCCCCAAATGATTTCAAAAAGAAACTGATGGGCACTTGAAGGCAATAAACTTACAGGGCTACGGGGATAGAGCCGGGGAATGGAACTGATTGGATTGTTCTGCAGGGAGCTGGTATGGACTCGATGGGCCAAATAGCCTTCTTTTCTGCCATTATGACTCAATGACTATAAATCTGGAATAAAATAGCTAGTCTCAGCATTGGTGAAACTACTGTATTGTTGAAAAAGCCATCTGGTTCATTAATGTCCGTCAGGGGAGGAAATCTGCCATCCTTACCCAGTCTGGCCTGCATGTGACTACAGACCCACAACAACTCATAGTGAAGGCGCCCCTAAGCAGCAGCGATCATAATATGATTGAATTTTACATTCAGTTTCAGGGAGAGAAGTGCGGACCTAAGACTAATATTCCAAACTTAAATAAGGCATGAAAGTGGAGATGGCTAAAGTGAACTGGCAAAGTAGGTCAAGGGATAGGTCAATAGAGATGCAATGGGAGACATTTAAGGGGATATTTCAGAATACACCAAATAGATACATCCCAACGAGAAAGAAAAGTTACAAGGGGAGGACCCACCACCCGTGCTTAATTAAAAAAGTTAAAGATGGTATCAAAATTAAAGAAGAAGCATATAATTGCTCAAAGATGGGTAGCAGGACAGAATATAAAAAGCAGCAAAGAATGACTAAAAGATTAATAAGGAGAGAAAGCTGGCTAGAAATATAACAGATAGTAAGAGTTTCTATAAATATATATAAAAAAGAAAAGTTAACAAAATGAGTGTTGGTCCAAGAGAAAGTGAGTCTGGGGAATTAATAAGGGAAAATAAGGAGATGGCAGATTAATTGAACAGGTATTTTGCATCAGTCGTCACAGAAGAGGATACAAGTAACATCCCAGAAATAGCTGTAAATCAGGAAATGGAAGCTAGGGAGGAACTCAGGAAAATTACAATCACCGGGGAAGTGGTACTGAGCAAATTGTTGGAGCTAAGGGCTGACAACTTCCCAGGTCCTGATGGACTTCATCCTAGGGTCCTAAAAGAAGTGGCTAGTGACATAGTTGATGCATTGGTTTTAATTTTCCAAAATTCCCTAGATCCAGGAAGGTTCCATTAGATTGGAAAATAGGCAATGTAACTCCTTTATTCAAAAAGGGAGGGAGACAGAAAGTAGGCAACTACAGGCCAGTCAGCTTAACATCTGTCTTAGGGAAACTGTTAGAAGCAATTGAAGACATTATAGCAGGACACTTAGAAAAAATCAAGGTAATCAGGCAGAGACAACATGGTTTTGTGAAAGGGAAATCATGTTTAACCAATTTATTGGAGTTCTTTGAAGAACTAACATGTGCTGTGGATAAAGGGGAACCAGTGGATGTACTGCACTTAGATTTCCAGAAGGCATTTGATAAGGTGCCACATCAAAGGTTATTGCAGAAAATAAAAGATCATGTTGTAGGGGGTAACATATTGGCACAGATAGAAGATTGGCTAGCTAACAGGAAACAGAGAGTAGGCATAAATGGGTCATTTTCTGGTTGGCAAGATGTAACGAGTGCTGTGCCACAGGGATCAGTCCTGGAGCCTCAAGTTTTTACAATTTATATAAATGACTTTGATGAAGGGACCGAAGGTATGGTTGCTAAATTTGCTGATGACACAAAGATAAGTAGGAAAGTAAGTTGTGAAGAGGACATAAGGAGGCTACAAAGGGATATAGAAAGGTTAAGTGAATGGGCAAAGATCTGGCAAATGTGGGAAGGTGTGAAATTGTCCATTTTGGCAGGAAGAATAAAAAAATATGCATATTATCTAAATGGTGAGAGTTTGCAGAGCTTTGAGATGCAGAGGGATCTGGGTGTCCTTGTGCATGAAGCACAAAACATTAGTATGCAGGTCGAGAACGAAATCAGGAAAGCTAATAGAATGTTATAGTTTATTACGAGGGGAACTGAATACAAAAGTAGGGAGGTTATGCTTCAGTTATATAGGGCATTGATGAAACCACATCTGGAGTACTGTGTACAGTATTGGTCTCCTTATTTAAGGAAGGATATAAATGCACTGGAAGCAGTTCAGAGAAGCTTTACTTGACTAATATCTGGAATGGGCAGGTTGTCTTATGAGGAAAGGTTAGACAGGCTAGGCTTGACACGGGTTCAGTTCTGGGTACTGCCTGTGCAGAGTTTGCAAGTTCTCCCTGTGACCGTATGGGTTTCCACCGGGTGCTCTGGTTTCCTTCCACAGCCAAAGACTTTCAGGTTGATAGGTAAATTGGCCATTGTAAATTGCCCCTAGTGCAGGTAGGTGGTAGGAGAATGGTGGGGATGTGGTAGGGAATATGGGGTTAATGTAGGATTAGTATAAATGGGTGGTTGTTGGTCGGCACAGACTCGGTGGGTCGAAGGGTCTGTTTCAGTGTTGTATCTCTAAATAAATAAATAAGAGTAAGAGGCGACTTGATTGAAACATACAAGATCCTGAGGGGTCTTGACAGGGTGGATGTGGAAAGGATGTTTCCCCTTCTGGGAGGATCTAGAACTAGGGGTCACTGTTTAAAAATAAGGGGTCACTCATTTAAGACAGAGATGAGAAATTATTTCTCTCAGAGGGTCATGGGTCTTTGGAACTCTCTTCCTCAAAAGGCAGTGGAAGCAGAGTCTTTGAATATTTTTAAGGCAGAGGTAGATAGATTCTTGATAAGCAAGGGGGTGAAAGGTTATCGGGGGGAGGTGGGAATGTGGAGTTGAGATTATAATCGGATCAGCCATGATTTGTTGAATGGTGGAGCAGGCTCGAGGGTCCAAGTGGCCTACTCCTGCTCCTAAGTCGTATGTTTGTAATGTGGTCGACTGTTATCCTCCCTCAGAAATGGCCTAGCAAGCCACTCAGTTGTATCAAACCACTACTGAAAAGTGGAAGAAGAATAAAACCAGAAGGACCACCTGGCGTCAACCTGGTCACTGGAAACGATAAAGGCACCACTCTGCCCAGTTGATCCTGCTATGTTCTCCGCACCAACATCTGGAGACTTGAGCCAAAACTGGGACAGCTGTCCCACAGACTAGTCAAGCAAGAGCCTAACACATACTCATCGAATCATACCTTGCAATCAATGTCCCTGACACCACCATCACCATCCCCGGCTATGTCCTAACCCAACGACAGAATAGACTCACCAGAGGTGGAGGCACAATGGTATACAGTCGGCAGGGTGCAATCCTAGGAGTCCTCAACCTTGACTCTGGATCCCATGAATTCTCTTGGAAATCAGGTCAAATATGAGCAAGGAAAGCTCAGTTGATGAATCAGTATTCCCTCTGGTTAAACATCACTTGGTAAACACAAGGGCACAGAATGTACTCTGAGTGAGGGACTTTAATGTCCATCATCAAGAGTGACTTGCTAGCACCACTACTGACCGAGCTGGCCGAGTCCTGAAGGGCATAGCTGCTAAACTGGGTCTGCGGCAGGTGGTGAGGGAACTATCAAGGGGGAGAAACCTACTTGACCTTGTCCTCACCAATCTATATGTTGCAGGTGCATCTGTCCATGACAGTCTTGGGAGGAGTGATCACTGCACTGTCCCTGTGAAAACAAAGTCCAGTCTTCACACTGAGGCACTATGACCATTCTAAATGGGACAAATTCAGAACAGATCTAGCAGCTCAAAACATGGCATCCAAGAGGTGCTGTCAGCCATCAGCAGCAGAAGAATTGTATTTCACCACCATTAGTAACCTCATGACTCAGCGTATCCCTCATTCTACCATTACCACCAAGCCAGGGGACCAACCCTGTTTCAATAAGGAGTGTAGGACAGCATGCTAAGAGCGCCAAGAAGCATACCTAAAAATGAGGTGCCAACCTGGTGTAGCCGTAATGCAGGATCACGTACATGCTGAATAGCAGAAGCAGCATGCTATAGGCAGAGCTAAGCGATCCCACAACAAACAGATCAGATCAAAGCTCTGCAGTCCTGCCACATCCAGCCATAAATGCTGATGGACAATTAAACAACTAACCGGAGGGGGAGGTTCCACAAACATCCCCATTCTCAATGATGGCAAAGCCCAGTACATCAGTGCCAAAGACAAGGCTGAAGCATTTGCATCCATCTTCAGCCAGAAGTGCTGAGTGGATGATCCCATCTCGGCCTCCTCCTGAAGTCCCCAGCATCACAGATACCAGTTTTCAGCCAACTCGATTCACTCCACGTGATATTAAGAAACGGCTGAAGGCACTGAATAAGCCAAGGCTGTGGGCCCTGACAACATCCCAGCTGTAGTACCGAAGACTTGTGCTCTAGACTAGCTGCGCCCTTAGCCAAGTTGTTCCAGTACAGCTACAACACTGGCATCCACCAACAATGTGAAAAACTGTCCAGCTACATCCTGTCCACAAAAAGCATGACAAATGCAATCCAGCGAACTACCAGCCCATTGGTCTGCCCACAAGCATCAGCAAAGTGATGGAAGGTGTTGTCGACAGTGCGATTGACTGGGATCTACTCAGTAACAACCTGTGTTGGTTGTATATTAATTGCGTTTAATTGTATGCAGGTGGTGGGCATTAGCTGGGGTTTCATTTGAGCACATATAAAGAGTCACTTAGTGAATTTGTGGTGAGGTTGAGGTAAGAGGTGTATGCTTGTAATGTTCCGCTCTGTAAGTAAGTGTTAGACTGAGTAAAGATTGGCTCCAGTACTACCCTTCATCAACTTTCAGGACTGTAACAACCTGCTCACCTATGTTCAGTTTGGGTTCCACCAGGGCCACTCGGCTCCAGACCTGATTACAGCCTTGGTCCAAACATGGACAAAAGAGCTGAATTCCAGAGGTGAGGTGACATCAAGGTAGCAATTGACTGAGTATGGAATCAAGGAACCTTAACAAAAGAGAAGTCAATGGAAATAAGGGAGAAAACTCTCCACTGATTGGAGTCAGACCTAGCACAAAGTAAGATAGCTGTGGTTGTTGGAGGCCAATCATTTCAGTCCCAGGATATCGCTGCAGGAGTTCCTCTGGGTCATGTCCAAAGACCAACCATCTTCAGCTGCATCATCAATGACCTGCCCTCCAAAATAGGGTAAGTAGTACAGGTGTTCACTGATGACTGCAGAATATTCAGTACCTTTCACAACTCCTCACATACAGAAACATTCCGTAGCCAAATGCAGGAATACCTGGACAATATTCAGGCTTGGACTGATAAGCAGCAAGTAACATTAACGTCATGCAAGCACCAGGCCATGACCATCTCCAACAAGTGAGAATCTTTGACCTTTGAGATTCAATAGCATTATCATCACTAAATCACCCACCACCAACTTTGTGGGGGGTCACCATTGACCAGAAATTTAACTGGACCAGCCATATAAATACTGTGGGTACAACAGCAGGTCAGAGGCTGGGAATTCTGCAGTGAGCAACTCAATTCCCAACTCCCCAAAGCCAGTCCATCTACAAGGCACTCATCAGTGGTGTGATGGAATACTCTCCACTTGTCTGGATGAGTGCAGCTCCAACAACATTCAAGTAGTTCAACATCATCCAGGACAAAGCAGCCGCTTGATCAGGAACCCTCCTTGACCACTTACTCCCTCCACTACCGATGCACAGTGGCAGCAGTGTGTACCAACTACAAGATGCACCAGCAACTTGACATGGCTCCTTCAACAGTACCTTCCAAACTCACAACCTCTACCATCTAGAAGAGCCAGGACAGCAGATGCATGGGAACACTACCATTTCCAAATTCCCCTTCCAATCACACATCATTCTGACTTGGAACGACATCACTATTTCTTCACTGTCGCTGGGTCAAAATCCTGGAGAGCTCTGTAGGTGTACCTGGACCGCAATGGTTCAAGAAGGCAGCTCACAACCAACTTCTCAAGGGCAATTAGGGATGGGCAACAAATGCTCACATCTGATGAACGAGTAATAAAAAAAAACAGCCTTCAAAAATCTTTTTCAGCCAAGTTTTTGGGCAGCTTTCCTAACTCTTCCACCAAGATTTGACACTGGTTCCTTTTGATTTTACTGTCTGTACAATTAAGACATTATAGTAAAGCAACTTGTACAGCACAACAGTTCTACATACCATGTAATTACTTTGGTACTGAAAAAGTTTGCAGATTTTTCCATGAAGCAGCAATGTCATTTTAATGCCAAAAAATAAATTTCCATCTAAAGACGACCACAATGAAATATTTATACATTTCCTGTTAAACTTTCAGAATCAATGCCATTAATGGGTAAACTTACAAGAAAAAACATTTCAAATAAGAAAAAAAGCAGCATGGCTCCTGAATGCATTTTAGAGCAAGACTGCAGTTGTGGTCAGTTCCAAAGCCCACTGTCCCTGATGTACACCCCCACTGTTAAATATGGTAGGGTTAAGATTTTTACTGGAATTTACAAAGCAGTGTCCCCCTGGAATTTGCTTACTGTACTGCCATACATTGCATACATTCAGAATAGCTTTGGTATTATTTTTAACATTGCAGGCTAAAATAGATTTTGCAATATTACAGTGTAATATATGTAACTGCTTACGAAAATCTAGTAAACATTATATGACTAGACTGGAGCCTGACTAGAGCTACCAATTAAGAATTAAAAGATGCAGTGCCTTTGTAACAGGAAAGAAACTTGATTTTTCACAATCACTTTGGGAAGGGCGAGGCCCAGGAAGTGCTGCCTCACAGGATACATTTTTCCTTTAATTCTTAACGCACCATGATTTTTATTATGGTGAAAATGAAGAAAAACGAAGAACCTCCGACTTCATTCCCACTAATTTGGAGTTGCAAGATAAGCAACTCGAAAACAATTTATATTTCTATAGCACCATAATGTAATAAAATGTCCCAAGACGCTTCACTGAAGGGTTATATAACAAAGTATGATACCGAGCCACATAAAGAGATATTAGGTCAGATGACCAAAAGCTTGGTCAAAGAGGCAGGTTTTAAGGAGTGTCTTAAAGAGAGGTGGAGAGACCTAGGCAGTGTGTCCCAGAGCTTAGAGCCTCGGCAACTGAAGGTGTGGCCACCAACAGTCGAGCGGGCGAGGCCATGGAGGGATTTGAAAACAAGGATGAGAATTTTTAAATCGAGACTTTGCTTGACCGGGAGCCAATACAGGTCAGTGTACACAGAGATGATAGGGGAACGGAACTTGGCACGAGTTAAGACATAGACAGCAGAGTTTTGGATGACTTCAAGTTTATGGAGGGTCCTCCTGCCACATCCAGTCGTGAATGGTGGTGGGCAATTAAACAACTAACAGGAGGAGGAGGCTCCACAATACGTAGTATGGTATGTAGCACTGTTGTACAATGTTCAGCACCATTCGCGACTCCTCAAATACTGAAGCAGTCCTTGTCGATATGCAGCAAGACCCGGACAACATGCAGGCTTGGGGTGATAAGTGACAAGTTACATTCACGCCACACAAATGCCAGGCAATGACCATCTCCAATAAGAGAGAATCCAACCATCTCCCCTTGATGTTCAATGGCATTACCACAGCTGAATTTCCTACTATTAACATCCTGTAGGTTACCATTGATCAGAAACTGTACTGGACCAGCTATATACTGTGGCTATAAGAGCAGGTCAGAGGCTGGGAATTCTGCAGCGAGTAACTCACCTCCTGACACCCCAAAACCGGTGTACCATCTACAAGGCACAAGTCAGCAGTGTGATGGAATACTCTCCACTTGCCTGGATGGGATGCAGCTCCAACAACACTCAAGAAGCTCAACACCATCCAGGACAAAGCAGCTCGCTTGATCGGCACCCCATATACCACCTTCAACATTCACTCCCTCCAATGACACACAGTGGCAGCAACTCACTAAGGCTCCTTAGACAGCACCTTCCAAACCCACGATTTCTAAGACCTAGAAGGACAAGTGGAGCAGATGCATGGGACACCATCCTGAATTGGAACTATATCGGCGTTCATTCACTGTTACTAGGTCAAAATCCTGGAGCACCCTTCTTAACATCACTGCAGATGTACCAACATCACATGGACTGCAGCAGTTCATGAAGGCAGTTCACCACCACCTTCTCAAGGGCAATTAGGAATAGACAATAAATGTTGGCCTCAACAGCAACGCCCACATCCTGTGCAAGAATTTAAAAAAAGAATGTGGATGTTCAGCCAGCAGTGTATGGGAAGTATCAAGTTTAAAGGCAATGAAGGCATGAATGAGGGTTTCAGCAGCAGATGAGCTGAGATGAAGACAAATTCAGGCAATGTTAAGAAGGTGGAAATAGGCGACCTTAGTGATGGCACCAGTATGAGGTCGCAAGCTCATCTCAGGGTCAAATTTGACACTGCAATTGAGAACAGATTGGCTTAATTTCAGACTGTTGCTAGGGAGGGGGTTGGAGTCGGTATCGAGGGAACAGTGGGGACCAAAAACAATGACTTCAGTCTTCCCAATATTTAATTGGAGGAAACTTCTGTTCATCAAGTACTGGATGGCAGATAAGCAGTCTGATCATTTAACAACTGTGGAAGAGTCGAGAGGTGATGGTGAGTTGGTGTTGTCGGCATAAATGGGAAAATTAACGATGATGTTGCCGAGGGACAGCATGTAGATGAGAAACAGGAGCAGGCCAAGGATAGATCCTTGGGTACATCAGAGGTAATGGTGCAGGTGCAGGATAATACAGTGAAAATAATTCTCTGGTTATGATTAGATAGCTAAGAATGGAACCTGGTGAGAGCAGTCCCACCCAGCTGGACGACACTGGAGAGGCATTGGAGGAGAATGGTGTGGTCAACCGTGTGATAGGCTGTAGACAGGTCGAGAAGGACATATGTATCACACTCACATAGGATGCTGTTTGTGACTTTGATAAGAGCTATGACAAGAGTTTTGATACAGACATCTGTTGTTGAACTGGTAAAAACATATTGCACTAACTGAAGTTTATTTATTCATGAACAACGAATATTCCCTCACTCTGGTTATTGTAAGTTCCATGGCAGCTGAGGGGGATAAACTGGCAACCGAGCTACCATATGTACAAACAGCTCCTGGGAGCTATACAAGACTATGTGTTGGCATACTATGCCATTTTTTCATCCATTTCTGGAAGCACTTTGCTTTTACTCAAGATGAATGAACTCTTTTGAAAAATAAACAGGCTCTACTTATAAACATTAACAGCACATTTGTTTTGGGATTTAACAATACATAGTCATGGCATGCGAAGGTGACAAGGAATTTGGTCCAGTTCCTCATAATTTAGTACATTTAGTATTATAGTCCCAAAGAAAAATTATGTATTAAATGTGACTAGTGAAACATTTTCAGCTTTCAAAATACACAGTTCTCTTCTACCTGATGATTTTTTTCTCAAGAGATGTCAAGTTTTTTTAAATTCCTAATATTCTTGGGCTCATTAAAAAAACTCCCTACACATTCAAATTTGGTACAAAAATACTGATACATTAACTGATAGTAACAGAATAGTCTCATCTACTTTCTTTTCTTATTTCTAAGTCAAATAAAGCAACTTAGCCAGATTGGATTTTACAAACTCCGGAAGTAAGTTTTTCAAGACTGTTTCAACTACTACACATTTTGAACTACGGTATTTCACCAATACTCAAAAGACTACTTTCTAAAATTTTCTGAATACTTTCCATCAAATTAAGTATACACAAATAAACCTACTTATCGAAAAGCACAAGTGCCATGCAAGGTAAGATTGAAAAATAAAATAACCAGAGATCAGGAATTAAGTTCAGAATATTTTAATTATACATGACGAAGGTATGGTAGGACTGCAACTAATAAAACCCTAGGGCAGTCATCAAAAGTCTGAAGTTGGAACTATATAGTTAAAGGGGCAGCAAAGGCCATGCAATTTAAATCAAAGGGTATTTGTTCATAAATTTTTCAAAAGATTCTGTGCTACATTAATTAATATTAACAAGGATAGTTCAAGTACACATTTTGAGTCAAATACGCAAAATAACCCCAAAGCCAAATTAGTTTAGAACTGTACACAATGATGGCACAGATCTTTCTAAACCATCCAGTGTACAAGCACATTGGGAATAAGGACTGCAGTACATGTGCTAGATTAATTATCTCACAGATGTGTAGGAACAGACATAGGTCAATTGGCCCATCAAGTCTTCCCCTTTCCATTCTGCCAGATTTGGCAGCTTTTTTTTTTAATGCCAATTTTTCATTTCTCAATACTCTTACTTTCTGAATAAGTTAATATTGCAATTTTAATTCTATATTTATAGCCTTTCAAGACAAAACATTTATATTTTCACTATTGTGTGGGAGAAAAACTAATATAATTAAAATTTTAAGCTTATACCTTTCTGTTTTAGATTCCTTTACTTGGGTGAAGATTCCTTGTCTGATCGATTTGTCAACTCTCCATTATTTAAACACCTCAATCAAATAACCCCTCAACCTTTAACTCCAGTTATAATAACCAGAGTTTACCAAGCCTTCCATTATAGACGTCCCTTTTTGCAAAATATGAACCTGGTGAATTACTGCTGAGCTTTCTCCAAGCCAGGATAGTTTTCCTTAGGTTGGACACTCAAAAATGAACAGACTGCTGTTTTGAGAGATCTTATGTAACCTTATTTGTGAAAGGCAGTTGAATTATGAGAAGCAAGTATTGTGAGAAGGCTCTGAGTACACAGTGTTTACCATTAAAGGATTAAAATTACGTTCAATTACTTCAGATTCCGAGTCCTTGTGCCCGCTTATTTTGGCTGGACAGTGGAAAGCTAAGTTGTGTAGAACTCGCACAATGTTGTAATTTCTGGAACCTAAGTACTCAATGTTGCTGAGCTTGAGAAATAGTTAGGGGCTCTGAATTCTGGAGGAGAGGTTCCTGGTGTGAAAATGTCAGGAGAGGGACACTAAACAGCTGTAAAAGAATAGTGAAGTAAGTGATAACCCACAAGGATGGAATAACTCAAGGAGAGGCTAAGGTAAAGCTACCATAGGTAGGCGATGGAACAGGACAAATGCACAAGAAGCCAGAATCAGAGCAGTGAAGAGTTTGGGGAGACTAAAGAAGGTTAGAGAGACAGAAAAGGGCAAAGCCATGAAGGGCTCTAAACACAAGGATGAAAATTTGAAACATTCGGGAACCAGGAACCAATGGAGGTTATTGAGGGCATGGACAGGGCAAATGGGATTTGGTGCATGACTGGATATAGGCAGCAGTGTTTTGGATAAGCTGGATGAGGATGCAGGAAGGGAGATTGTCCAGGGGAGGACTGGAACAGTCAAATCCAGAGGTGACAAAGTTATATATGAAGGCTACAGCGGCAGATGGGTCAAACTAGACACAGAGGCAGACAATGTTTGGGAGGCGGCCATACACAATCTTTACACTGAAAAGGATAGAGATAAGCAGCTCAGTGAAGTCTAATAGGACGCTGTGGGTGAGAAGAATTAGAATTAGAACATTACAGCGCAGTACAGGCCCTTCGGCCCTCGATGTTGCGCCGATCATCTGACCTACACTATTCCATTTTCATCCATATGTCTATCCAATGACCACTTAAATGCCCTTAAAGTTGGCAAGTCTACTACTGTTGCAGGCAGGGCGTTCCACGCCCCTACTACTCTCTGCGTAAAGAAACTACCTCTGACATCTGTCCTATATCTTTCACCCCTCAACTTAAAGCTATGTCCCCTCGTGTTTGCCATCATCATCCGAGGAAAAAGTCTCTCACTATCCACCCTATCTAACCCTCTGATTATCTTGTATGTCTCTATTAAGTCACCTCTCCTCCTCCTTCTCTCTAACGAAAACAACCCCAAGTCCCTCAGCCTTTCCTCGTAAGACCTTCCTTCAATACCAGGCAACATCCTAGTAAATCTCCTCTGCACCCTTTCCAAAGCTTCCACATCCTTCCTATAATGCGGTGACCAGAACTGCACACAATACTCAAGGTGCGGCCTCACCAGAGTTTTGTACAGCTGCATCATGACCTCATAATCTGATTCAGTCTTGAGACCATGGCCAGGGATGGGGATGGTGTTGATGGTGAGGTGCAAAGTTTGTTGTGGCAGTTGAAGGTGATGGTTTCAGTCTTCCCAATGTTTAGCTGGAAGGAATTGCAGTTTATGCAAGACTAGATGTCAGACAAGCAGTCGAACAGCACAAGGGCATTTGGAGGATCAAGAAATTTGGTGAGGAAGTAGAGCTGAGTGTCAGCAGTATTCAGTATTCCCAAGGGCAGCATGCAGATGGGCAATAACAGGGAACAAAGATGAATTCTTGGCTAAGCTCAGATTGGTAAGAAAGAACCACGCAGTGGTCCCAACGAGCTGGGCATTGGAGGAAAGCCATTAGAGGAGGATGTTACAGTCAAGCGAGTCAAAGGATGCAATTTAGGATGCTCCTGGTGGAAGAAGGGAAAACCTTATTGGAAAAACTCAAACGGGGGGTTGGGAGAGATGCGTACAGATTTGAAGTTGACAAAACATTCAAGGACTTGGCAGAGGAAGGGAGTTTGTAGGTAGTGCTAACATATGTCAATTACCTTTTGTCAGATCCCAAGGCCAACCTGACCAGGGAACTTAATGTGGAATAATAAATGCCAGTCTTTCCAGCAACGCCCACATCCTAACAGATTTTTATAAAATTCCTCCAAAATTAAAAGTAAATACAATTGTGTTAGCTCGAGAGTAAATGTTCCTGAGAAGTTCCTCCCCGCTATTACTTTTTACATTCTTTTTCCCAATTATGTTTTCCGAGTGATAGAGTCTTAACGTCTCTGCCAATTTAGTTTTTAGTTTAGTTTAGAGATACAGCACTGAAACAGGCCCTTCAGCCCACCGAGTCTGTGCCGACCATCAACCACCCATTTATACTAATCCTACACTAATTCCATCTTCCTACCACATCCCCACCTGTCCCTATATTTTCCCTACCACCTACATATACTAGGGGCGATTGCTAATGGCCAATTTACCTATCAACCTGCAAGTCTTATGGCTGTGGGAGGAAACCATCGCACCCGGAGGAAACCCACGCAGACACAGGGAGATCTTGCAAACTCCACACAGGCAGTACCTGGAATTGAACCCGGGTCGCTAGAGCTGTGAGGCTGCGGTGCTAACCACTGCGCCGCTCCAAATGCTGGTTAAGCCAGCGTAGAAGAGATGCAAAAGAATTAACCAGATTGACTTTGACAATTTTCGCAACTTTCCTTCCCTTTGGGGAGGAGCGCAATGTTTCAGCAGTACCTCCCTTAAGGGACTGGTTGAGATCTCGAACTGAATCACAAGCATAAGCTCACTTCCAAATGCACTCAAATACAGTAGTCTATGCTTTCCATCCCCCACATCACCTTGCATCTGATCAGAGACGCCAGAGACGGTGAGAGAGAGGGGGGGCGGAGAGAGAGAGGGGGGGCGGAGAGAGAGAGGGGGGGCGGAGAGAGAGAGGGGGGGCGGAGAGAGAGAGGGGGGGCGGAGAGAGAGAGGGGGGGCGGAGAGAGAGAGGGGGGGCGGAGAGAGAGAGGGGGGGCGGAGAGAGAGAGGGGGGGCGGAGAGAGAGAGGGGGGGCGGAGAGAGAGAGGGGGGGCGGAGAGAGAGAGGGGGGGCGGAGAGAGAGAGGGGGGGCGGAGAGAGAGAGGGGGGGCGGAGAGAGAGGGGGGGGGCGGAGAGAGAGGGGGGGGGCGGAGAGAGAGGGGGGGGGCGGAGAGAGAGGGGGGGGGCGGAGAGAGAGGGGGGGGGCGGAGAGAGAGGGGGGGGGCGGAGAGAGAGGGGGGGGGCGGAGAGAGAGGGGGGGGGCGGAGAGAGAGGGGGGGGCGGAGAGAGAGAGGGGGGGCGGAGAGAGAGAGGGGGGGCGGAGAGAGAGAGGGGGGGCGGAGAGAGAAGGGGGGGCGGAGAGAGAGAGGGGGGGCGGAGAGAGAGAGGGGGCGGAGAGAGAGAGGGGGGGCGGAGAGAGAGAGGGGGGGCGGAGAGAGAGAGGGGGGGCGGAGAGAGAGAGGGGGGGCGGAGAGAGAGAGGGGGGGCGGAGAGAGAGAGGGGGGGCGGAGAGAGAGAGGGGGGGCGGAGAGAGAGAGGGGGGGCGGAGAGAGAGAGGGGGGGCGGAGAGAGAGAGGGGGGGCGGAGAGAGAGGGGGGGGGCGGAGAGAGAGGGGGGGGGCGGAGAGAGAGGGGGGGGCGGAGAGAGAGGGGGGGGGCGGAGAGAGAGGGGGGGGGCGGAGAGAGAGGGGGGGGCGGAGAGAGAGAGGGGGGGCGGAGAGAGAGAGGGGGGGCGGAGAGAGAGAGGGGGGGCGGAGAGAGAAGGGGGGGCGGAGAGAGAGAGGGGGGGCGGAGAGAGAGGGGGGGCGGAGAGAGAGAGGGGGGGCGGAGAGAGAGAGGGGGGGCGGAGAGAGAGAGGGGGGGCGGAGAGAGAGAGGGGGGGCGGAGAGAGAGAGGGGGGGCGGAGAGAGAGAGGGGGGGCGGAGAGAGAGAGGGGGGGCGGAGAGAGAGAGAGGGGGCGGAGAGAGAGAGAGGGGGCGGAGAGAGAGAGAGGGGGCGGAGAGAGAGAGAGGGGGCGGAGAGAGAGAGAGGGGGCGGAGAGAGAGAGAGGGGGCGGAGAGAGAGAGAGGGGGCGGAGAGAGAGAGAGGGGGCGGAGAGAGAGAGAGGGGGCGGAGAGAGAGAGAGGGGGCGGAGAGAGAGAGAGGGGGCGGAGAGAGAGAGAGGGGGCGGAGAGAGAGAGAGGGGGCGGAGAGAGAGAGAGGGGGCGGAGAGAGAGAGGGGGCGGAGAGAGAGAGGGGGCGGAGAGAGAGAGGGGGCGGAGAGAGAGAGGGGGCGGAGAGAGAGAGGGGGCGGAGAGAGAGAGGGGGCGGAGAGAGAGAGGGGGCGGAGAGAGAGAGGGGGCGGAGAGAGAGAGGGGGCGGAGAGAGAGAGGGGGCGGAGAGAGAGAGGGGGCGGAGAGAGAGAGGGGGCGGAGAGAGAGAGGGGGCGGAGAGAGAGAGGGGGCGGAGAGAGAGAGGGGGCGGAGAGAGAGAGGGGGCGGAGAGAGAGAGGGGGCGGAGAGAGAGAGGGGGCGGAGAGAGAGAGGGGGCGGAGAGAGAGAGGGGGCGGAGAGAGAGAGGGGGCGGAGAGAGAGAGAGAGAGAGGTGGGGTGTGCAGGGAGTGAGAGAGAGAGAGAGAGAGAAGACAGGCAGAGAGATTAGGGGCGATGCAGAGTGGGGTGGAGGACACTTAGGGTGGAGCTGGTCACGGAGGACGGGGGGGTGCGACACAGAGTACGGGGGGGTGCGACACAGAGGACGGGGGGGTGCGACACAGAGGACGGGGGGGTGCGACACAGAGGACGGGGGGGTGCGACACAGAGGACGGGGGGGTGCGACACAGAGGACGGGGGGGGGCGACACAGAGGACGGGGGGGGGGGGGCGACACAGAGGACGGGGGGGGGGCGACACAGAGGACGGGGGGGGGGGCGACACAGAGGACGGGGGGGGGGCGACACAGAGGACGGGGGGGGGGCGACACAGAGGACGGGGTTGGGCGACACAGAGGACGGGGTTGGGCGACACAGAGGACGGGGGGGGGCGACACAGAGGACGGGGGGGGCGACACAGAGGACGGGGGGGGGGGGCGACACAGAGGACGGGGGGGGGGGGGGCGACACAGAGGACGGGGGGGGGGCGACACAGAGGACGGGGGGGGGGGGCGACACAGAGGACGGGGGGGGGGCGACACAGAGGACGGGGGGGGGGGCGACACAGAGGACGGGGGGGGGGGGGGCGACACAGAGGACGGGGGGGGGGCGACACAGAGGACGGGGGGGGGGCGACACAGAGGACGGGGGGGGGGCGACACAGAGGACGGGGGGGGGGGCGACACAGAGGACGGGGGGGGGGCGACACAGAGGACGGGGGGGGGGCGACACAGAGGACGGGGGGGGGGCGACACAGAGGACGGGGGGGGGGGCGACACAGAGGACGGGGGGGGGGGCGACACAGAGGACGGGGGGGGGCGACACAGAGGACGGGGGGGGGCGACACAGAGGACGGGGGGGGGCGACACAGAGGACGGGGGGGGCGACACAGAGGACGGGGGGGGCGACACAGAGGACGGGGGGGGCGACACAGAGGACGGGGGGGGCGACACAGAGGACGGGGGGGGCGACACAGAGGACGGGGGGGGCGACACAGAGGACGGGGGGGGCGACACAGAGGACGGGGGGGGCGACACAGAGGACGGGGGGGGCGACACAGAGGACGGGGGGGGCGACACAGAGGACGGGGGGGGCGACACAGAGGACGGGGGGGGCGACACAGAGGACGGGGGGGGCGACACAGAGGACGGGGGGGGCGACACAGAGGACGGGGGGGGCGACACAGAGGACGGGGGGGGCGACACAGAGGACGGGGGGGGCGACACAGAGGACGGGGGGGGCGACACAGAGGACGGGGGGGGCGACACAGAGGACGGGGGGGGCGACACAGAGGGCGGGGGGGGCGACACAGAGGGCGGGGGGGGCGACACAGAGGGCGGGGGGGGCGACACAGAGGACGGGGGGGGCGACACAGAGGACGGGGGGGGCGACACAGAGGACGGGGGGGGCGACACAGAGGACGGGGGGGGCGACACAGAGGACGGGGGGGGCGACACAGAGGACGGGGGGGGCGACACAGAGGACGGGGGGGGCGACACAGAGGACGGGGGGGGCGACACAGAGGACGGGGGGGGCGACACAGAGGACGGGGGGGGCGACACAGAGGACGGGGGGGGCGACACAGAGGACGGGGGGGGCGACACAGAGGACGGGGGGGGGCGACACAGAGGACGGGGGGGGGCGACACAGAGGACGGGGGGGGGCGACACAGAGGACGGGGGGGCGACACAGAGGACGGGGGGGCGACACAGAGGACGGGGGGGGCGACACAGAGGACGGGGGGGGCGACACAGAGGACGGGGGGGGCGACACAGAGGACGGGGGGGGCGACACAGAGGACGGGGGGGGCGACACAGAGGACGGGGGGGGCGACACAGAGGACGGGGGGGGCGACACAGAGGACGGGGGGGGCGACACAGAGGACGGGGGGGGCGACACAGAGGACGGGGGGGGCGACACAGAGGACGGGGGGGGCGACACAGAGGACGGGGGGGGCGACACAGAGACGGGGGGCGACACAGAGACGGGGGGCGACACAGAGACGGGGGGCGACACAGAGACGGGGGGCGACACAGAGACGGGGGGCGACACAGAGACGGGGGGCGACACAGAGACGGGGGGCGACACAGAGACGGGGGGCGACACAGAGACGGGGGGCGACACAGAGACGGGGGGCGACACAGAGACGGGGGGCGACACAGAGACGGGGGGCGACACAGAGACGGGGGGCGACACAGAGACGGGGGGCGACACAGAGACGGGGGGCGACACAGAGACGGGGGGCGACACAGAGACGGGGGGCGACACAGAGACGGGGGCGACACAGAGACGGGGGGCGACACAGAGACGGGGGGCGACACAGAGACGGGGGGCGACACAGAGACGGGGGGCGACACAGAGACGGGGGGCGACACAGAGACGGGGGGCGACACAGAGACGGGGGGCGACACAGAGACGGGGGGGCGACACAGAGACGGGGGGCGACACAGAGACGGGGGGGCGACACAGAGACGGGGGGCGACACAGAGACGGGGGGCGACACAGAGACGGGGGGCGACACAGAGACGGGGGGCGACACAGAGACGGGGGGCAACACAGAGACGGGGGGCAACACAGAGACGGGGGGCAACACAGAGACGGGGGGCAACACAGAGACGGGGGGCAACACAGAGACGGGGGGCAACACAGAGACGGGGGGCAACACAGAGACGGGGGGCAACACAGAGACGGGGGGCAACACAGAGACGGGGGAGGAGATTCAGAAAGAGAGAGAGGAGGGAGAGAGAGACAGCAATCAAGATCACTCCTGACAGATGAACACTATCCAAAATACTCTGCATCGCTACGTGTGTGTTTGCAGACGTTGCCTACTTGTACAAGAAAAACAGCAATGCCAAGTATCTCACTGCATCTGTGTTCAACATAGTGACGTGAAGCAAGTCACTGAATTAGTCTTCTCATTCAAAGATTCTTCATAAAAATGCACATTTGTTGTTGTTTTGATTAATAGTAAGATACATTTTTAATGCCTTTATATGAACATACCAGTTTGGAGCAGGAGTAGGCCACTTGGCCCTCGAGACCGCTCCGGCATTCAATAAGATGGTGGCTGATCGGAGTGTAACCTCGACTCCACATTCCTGCCTACCCTTGATAACCTCTCGCCCCCTTGCCTATCAAGAATCTATCTACCTCTGCCTTAAAAATATTCAAAGTCTCTGCTTCCATTGCCTTTTGAGGAAGAGTTCCAAAGACTCATGACCCTCTTGAGAGAAATAATTTTTCCTCATCTGTGTCTTAAATGGGTGACCCCTTATTTTTAAAGAGTGACCCTTAATTCTAGATTCGCCCACAAGGGAAACATCCTTTACACATCCAACCTGTCAAGACCTCTCAGGAGCTTATATGTTTCAATCAAGTGGCCTCTAACTCTTCTAAACTCCAGCAGATACAAGCCTAGCCTGTCCAACCTTTCCTCATAAGGCAACCTGCCCATTTCAGGTATTAAACAGAGCTAAGCGATCCCATAACCAACGGATCAGATCTAAGCTCTGCAGTCCTGCCACATCCAGCTGTGAATGGTGGTGGAAAATTAAACAACTAACTGGAGGAGGTGGTTCCACAAATATCCCCATCCTCAATGATGGAGGAGCCCAGCGTCTTAGTGCAAAAGATAAGGCTGAAACATTTGCAACAATCTTCAGCCACAAGTGCTGAGTTAATGGTCCATCTTGGCCGCCTCCTGAAGTCCCCAGCATCACAGATGCCAGACTTCAGACAATTCGATTCACTCCACGTGATATCAAGAAAGGACTGAAGGCACTGGATACTACAAAGGCTATGGGCCCTGACAATATTCCAGCAATAGTACTAAAGACCTGTGTTCCAGAACTTGCCGCGCCCCTAGCCAAGCTGTTCCAGTACAGTTACAACACTGGCATCTACCCTGCAATGTGGAAAATTGCCCAGGTATGTCCTGAACACAAAAAGCAGGACAGGTCCAACCCGGCCAATTACCGCCCCATCAGTCAACTCTCAATCATCAGTAAAGTGATGGAAGATATCAGGAGTGCCATCAAGCGGCACTTGCTTAGCAATAAGCTGCTCAGTGACACGGGTTCGGCACAACATCATGGGCCGAAGGGCCTGTACTGTGCTGTACTGTTCTATGTTCTAAAACAGCTGAACTCAACAGGTGAGGTGAGAGTGACTGCCCTTGACATCAAGGCAGCATTTGACAGAGTATGACATCAAGGAGCCCTAGCAAAACTGAGGTCAACGGGAATCAGAGGGAAAACCCGACGCTGGTTGGAGTCATACCTAGCGCAAAGGAAGATGGTTGTGGTTGTAGGAGGTCAATCATCTGAGCTCCAGGACATCACTGCAGGAGTTCCTCAGGGTAGTGTCCTCGGCCCAACCATCTTCAGCTGCTTCATCAATGACCTTCCTTCAATTATACGGTCAGAAGTGGGGATGTTCGCTGATGATTGCACAATGTTCAGCACCATTCGTGACTCCTCAGATACTGAAGCAGTCCGTGTAGAAATGCAGCAAGACTTGGACAAAATCCAGGCTTGGGCTGATAAGTGGCAAGTAACATTCGCGCCACACAAGTGCCGGGAAATGACCATCTCCAACAAGAGAGAATCTAACCATCTCCCCTTGACATTCAACTGCATTACCATCGCTGAATCCGCCACAATCAACATCCTAGAGGCTACCATTTACCAGAAACTGAATTGCAGTAGCCATATAAATACCGTGGCTACAAGAGCAGGTCAGAGGCTAGGAATCCTGTGGCGAGTAACTCACCTCCTGACTCCCCAAAGCCTGTCCACCATCTACAAGGCACAAGTCAGGAGTGTGATGGAATACTTTCCACTTGCCTGGATGGGTGCAGCTCCAACAACACTCAAGAAGCTCGACACCATCCAGCTTGATTGGCACCCCATCTACAAACATTCACTCCCTCCACCAGCGGTGCACAGTGGCAGCAGTGTGTACCATCTACAAGATGCACTGCAGCAACGCACCAAGGTTCCTTAGACAGCACCTTCCAAACCTGCGACATCTACCAACTAGAAGCACAAGGGCAGCAAATACATGGGAACACCACCACCTGCAAGCTCCTGTCCAAGTCACACACCATTCTGACTTGGAACTATATCGCCGTTCCTTCACTGTCGCTGGGTCAAAATCCTGGAACTCCCTTCCTAACAGCAGTGTGTGTGTACCTACCCAACATGGACCGCAGCAGTTCAAGAAGGCAGCTTACCACCACCTTCTCAAGGGCAATTAAGGATGGGCAATAAATGCTGGCCTGGCCAGCAACACCCACATCCCATGAATGAATTTTTAAAAATTAGTCTGGAGAACCTTCTCTGAACTGCTTCCAATACATTTACATCCTTCCTTAAATAAGTACTCCAGATGTGGTCTCACCAAAGCCCTGCAATAAACAATAACGTTCTATTACCTTTCCTAATTACTGCTGAACCTGCATACTAACCTTTTACAATTCATACACGAGGACATCCAGATCCCTCTGCATCTCAGCTCTGTAACCTCTCACCGTTTAGATAATATGCTTCTTCTTTATTCTTCCTGCCAAAATGGACAATTTCACACCTTCCCACATTATACTCCATTTGCCAGATCTTTGCCCAATCACCTAACCTATCTATATCCCTTTGTAGCCTCCTTATGTCCTCTTCACAACTTACTTTCCTACCTATCTTTGTGTCATCAGCAAATTTAGCAACTATACCTTCGGCCCCTTCATCCAAATCATTTATATAAATTGTAAAAACTTGAGGCCCCAGGACTGATCCCTGCGGCACACCACTCATTACATCTTGCCAACCAGAAAATGACCCATTTATGCCCACTGTCTGTTTCCTGCTACTAGCCTATCTTCTATGCATACAAAAATGTTACCCCCTGCACCATGAGCTTTTATTTTCTGCAATAACCTTTGATGTGGCATCTTATCAAATGCCTTCTGGAAATCAAAGTACAGTACATCCTTTATTCACAGCAAATGATACCACTTCAAAGAACTCCATTAATTGGTTAAACATGTTTTCCCTTTCAAACCATGCTGACTGCCTGACTACCTTGAATTTTTCTAAATGCCCTGCTATAATCACTAACATTTTCCCCAAGACAGGTGTTAAGCTAACTGGCTTGTAGTTTCCTGCTTTCTGTCTCCCTCCCTTTTTGAATAAAGGAGTTACATTCTCTATTTTCCAATCTAATGGAGCCTTCCCTGAATCTACGGAATTTTGGAAAATTAAAACCAATGCATCAAAGATCTCACGAGCCACTTCTTTTAGGGCCCTAGGATGAAGTTCATCAGGACTCGGGAAGTTAACAGCAAGCAGTTGTGATAATTTGCTCAGTACCACTTCCCTGGTGATTGCAATTTTCTTGAGTTCCTCTCTTGCTTCCATTTCCTGACTTACAGCTATTTCTGGAATGTTACTTGTATCCACTGTGTTGAAGACTGATGCAAAATACCGGTTCAATTTATCTGCCATCTTTCCAAAATCTCACCAGCCCCCAATGTATGACAAAAATTGTAATGTGGCTCCCCACTCGAAAAGATTGGACACCCTGCTCCAAGCCTTTAACCATGTGTTTTAAAATAACCTAGCAGCTAGGTTATTTTAAAACACGTTTAAAAGCTTGTGTGATGTAAACTCATTTTAAAATGGCAGAAGTCACTTAGGGAACGTCCTGATTTCTTTGCTCTGGCACACATTGCTTTCACTTGGGACACAAGTTCAGTGACACCTTTTAAGTTGCTGGAATCTTACTTCTGTATAAACGTCACAATTCTGCTGCTATCCATTTGGAATCACATTGTTCCAGAACCTCTATTGAGGGGAAAACAGGCAAGAAAGTCCAGGAAATCTCCAGAAGTCAGCACTGTAAGTACCTCATGAATATAACAGTACCGTTTAATGAGGCTGAGGGATGTTGGCAAAAACAGGATGCTGCTGACCCATATACAACAATTAGTCAATCAAGATGACGGATAGCTTTAATAAACCTTAATCGATGATGAACTGTATGATTCCTTAACAAAATCACTGCCGCATTTGTAGTTTTAAAAACTGTTGGGGAAGACATAGATAAGATTTATTATGTTTCAATGACCATGTTAGAAACAGTCATTAACTGAATTTTTTTTTGCAAGTGGATTAAGGGGCAAGTTTTACAAATATGTCAAATATCAGTAACTGCAATGTGCATCTTTTTTATCCAGTTTGAGGGCAGATAACCTGATTGGCCAATGTCATTTGAAAGTTGTATCATATAATTACATTACGTTAAAAGTACACATTTGCTAACAGGTAACAGATTTGGCTTGGACATAATTAGAATTAGAACATTACAGCGCAGTACAGGCCCTCGATGTTGCGCCGACCTGTGAAACCATCTGACCTACACTATTCCATTTTCATCCATATGTCTATCCAATGACCACTTAAATGCCCTTAAAGTTGGCGAGTCTACTACTGTTGCAGGCAGGGCGTTCCACGCCCCTACTACTCTCTGAGTAAAGAAACTACCTCTCACATCTGTCCTATATCTATCACCCCTCAACTTAAAGCTATGTCCCCTCGTGTTTGCCATCACCATCCGAGGAAAAAGACTCTCACTATCCACCCTATCTAACCCTCTGATTATCTTATATGTCTCTATTAAGTCACCTCTCCTCCTCCTTCTCTCCAACGAAAACAACCTCAAGTCCCTCAGCCTTTCCTCGTAAGACCTTCCCTCCATACCAGGCAACATCCTAGTAAATCTCCTCTGCACCCTTTCCATAGCTTCCACATCCTTCCTATAATGCGGTGACCAGAACTGCACGCAATACTCCAGGTGCGGTCTCACCAGAGTTTTGTACAGCTGCAGCATGACCTCGTGGCTCCGAAACTCAATCCCCCTACTAATAAAAGCTAACACACCATATGCCTTCTTAACAGCCCTATTAACCTGGGTAGCAACCTTCAGGGATTTATGTACCTGGACACCAAGATCTCTCTGTTCATCTACACTACCAAGAATCTTCCCATTAGCCCAGTACTCTGCATTCCTGTTACTCCTTCCAAAGTGAATCACCTCGCACTTTTCCGCATTAAACTCCATTTGCCATCTCTCAGCCCAGCTCTGCAGCCTATCTATGTCCCTCTGTAACCTACAACATCCTTCGGCACTATCCACAACTCCACCGACCTTAGTGTCATCCGCAAATTCACTCCTCGGATACTGAAAGAGTCCGTGGGGAAGTGCAGTCAGACCTGGACAATATCCAGGCTTGGGCTGATAAATGGCAACTAAAATTCGCGCCATACAGGTGCCAGGCAATGACCATCTCCAACAAGAGAGAATCTAACCATCTCTTCAAGACGTGCAATGGCATTACGATCGCTGAATCCCCCACTATCAGCATCCTGGGGGTTACCATTGACCAGAAATTGAACTGGAGTAGCCATATAAATACCATGCTAGAAAGAGGGATGAGGTCCTGCAACAAGAATTTAGGGAGCTGGGTAGCAGATTAAAAAGCAGGACCTCAAATGTTGTAATCTCTGGATTACTCCTGGTTCCACGTGCTAGTGAGCATAGGAATAGGAGGATAGAGCAGATGAATGCATGGCTGAAGAGATGGTGCAGGAGGGAGGGCTTTAGTTTCCTGGACCACTGGGTCTGTTTCTGGCAAAGGTGGGACCTGTTCAAGTTGGATGGGCCTGAATTGGAATGGGACCCACATCCTTGCTGGGAGGTTGGCTAGTGCAGTTGGGGGGGGTTTAAACTAATTTGGCAGGGGACTGGGATACAGAATGGAGGTATAGTAGGGGATGATGCACAGTCAAATCTCGACGAGAAACTGAGTCAGTCTGGAAGGCAGAGGAAATATAGACCTGTTAAGGCACAAGTGAAAAAGGAGTCTCACTGATAAGGCAGATGAATTAAGGGCATTGATTAGCACATGGGATTATGATATTTCTGTCACAAAGACATGATTGAGGGAGGGGCAGGACTGGCAGCTCAATATTCCAGGGTATAGAATCTACAGGAGTGACAGGGGAGGGCATAAAAGAGGAGGTGGCATTGCACTGTTGATCAAGGAGTCAATTACTGCAGTAAGGAGGGGTGATATCTTAGAAGGTTCCTCAAATGAGGCCATTTGGGTAGAACTTAAAAAGGGGACAGTCACTTGACTGGGCGATTACTGCAGACGTCCAAACAGTCAGGGAGAGATAGAGGAGCAGATTTGTAGGCAAATCTCAGAAAGCTTTAAAAATAATAGGGTAATAGTAGTATGGGATTTCAACTTAACGAATATCAACTGGGATAGTCATAGTGCAAAAGGCTTAAAGGCTGCGGAATTCTTAAAGTGCATGCAGGAGAGCTTTTTTGAGCCAGTACGTAGAAAGTCCTAATAGAGAAGGGGTTGTGCTAGACCTAATCCTAGGGAATGAAGCTGGACAAGTGGTAGAAGTGTCAGTGGGGGAACATTTCGGGGATAGTGACCATAACTCTAAGATTTAAGGCAGTTATGGAAAAGTACAAAGATGAGCCTGAAATAAAGGTACTGAATTGGGGGAAGGCCAATTTCAATTTAATAAAACAGGATCTGGCCAGAGTGGACTAGGAGCAGCTACTTGTAGGAAAGTCTACATCAGACCAGTGGGAGTTACTCAAAGAGGAAATAGTGAAGGTTCAGAGCCAACATATTCCCGTTAAGGTGAAAGGAAGAACCAACAAGTCCAGGGAACCCTGGATGTCAAGAGATATAGAGGATTGGATCAGGAAAAAAAGGAGGCTTTTAGCAGATTCGGAGCGCTGAAAACAGCGGAGGCATTAGAGTATAGAAAATGTAGGGGGGTACTTAAAAAAGTAATGAGGAGAGCGAAGAGGGGACATGAAAAAACATTGGCGGGCAAGATAAAGGAAAATCCTAAGGCATTGTATTAGTATATTAAGGGCAAGAGGATAACCAGGGAAAGAGTCGTGCCCATTAGGGACCAAAGTGGCAATCTGTGTGTGGAGCCGGAGGGCATAGTTGAGGTTTTAAATGATTACTTTTCATTGTGTTTACTATAAACAAGTACGATGGAGGTGTAGAGATCAGGGAGGGGGATTGTGATATACTTGAACATATTAGCATTGAAAGGGAGGAAGTATTAGATGTTTTAGCAGGCTTAAAAGTGGATAAATCCCCAGGCCCAGATGAGATATATCCCAGGCTGTTATGTGAGGCAAGGGAGGAGATAGCAGGGGCTCTGACACAAATTTTCAGATCCGCTCTGGCCACGGGAGAGGTGCCAGAGGACTGGAGGACAGCAAATGTGGTGCCATTATTCAGTAAGGGTAGCAGGGATAAACCAGGTAATTACAGGCCGGTGAGTCTAACATCAGTGGTTGGGAAACTATTGGAAAAATTTCTGAGGGACAGGATTAATCACTTGGAGAGGCAGGGATTAATCAGGGATAGTCATCATGGCTTTGCAGGGGGGCATCGTGTCTAACTAACTTGATTGAATTTTTCGAGGAGGTGACTAGATGTGTAGATGAGGGTAAAGCGGTTGATGTAGTCTACATGGACTTCAGTAGGGCTTTTGATAAGGTCCCGCATGGGAGATTGGTTAAGAAGGTAAGAGCCCATGGGATCCATGGCAATTTGGCAAATTGGATCCAAAATTGGCTTAGTGGCAGGAGGCAGAGGGTAATGGTCGAGGGTTGTTTTTGCGAGTGGAGGCCTGTGACCAGTGGTGTACCACAGGGATTGGTGATGGGACCCTTGCTGTTTGTAATGTACATTAATGATTTAGATGTGAATATCAGGAGGTATGATCAGTAAGTTCGTAGATGACAGGAAAATTGGTGGTGTCGTAAATAGTGAGGAGGAAAGCCTTAGATTACAGGACGATATAGATGGGCTGGTAAGATGGGTGGAGTAGTGGCAAATGGAATTTAATCCTGAGAAGTGTGAGGTGATGCATTTTGAGAGGACTAACAAGGTAAAGAAATATACAATGGATGGTAGGACCCTAGGAAGTACAGAGGGTCAGACGGACCTTGGTGTACTTGTCCATAGATTACTAAAGGCAGCAGCACAGGTGGTTAGGAAGGCATATGGGATACTTGCCTTTATTAGCCGAGGCATAGAATATAAGAGCAGGGAGGTTATGATGGAGCTGTATAAAACACTAGTTAGGCCACAGCTGGAGTACTATGTTCAATTCTGGTCACCACACGATAGGAAGGATGTGATTGCACTGGAGAGGGTGCAGAGGAGATTCACCAGGATGTTGCCTAGGCTGGAGCATTTCAGCTGTGAAGAGAGACTGAAAAGGCTAGGGTTGTTTTCCTTAGAGCAGAGAAGGCTGAGGGGGGACATGATTGAGGTGTACAAAATTATGAGGCGCATAGATAGGTTAGATAGGAAGAAAGCTTTTGCCTTAGCGGAGGGGTCAATAACCATGGGGCATTGATTTAAGGTAAAGGGAAGGAGGTTTAGAGGGGATTTGAGGAAAAAAAAATTTCACCCAGAGGGTGGTTGGAATCTGGAACGCACTGCCTGAAGGGATGGTAGAGGCAGGAACCCTCACAACATTTAAGAAGTATTTAGATGAACACACATGAAATGTTATGGCATACAAGGCTATGGGCCAAGTGCTGGAAAATGGGATTAGAATACTTAGGTGCTTGATAGCCAGCACAGACACGATGACACGAAGGGCCTGTTTTTGTGCTGTACAACTCTATGACTCTATGGCTACAAGAGCAGGTCAGAGACTAGGAATCCTGTGACGAGTACCTCACCTCCTGACTCCCAAAGCCCACCCACCAACTACAAGGCACAAGTCAGGAATGTGGTGGAATACTCTCCACTTGCCTGGATGGGTGCAGTTCCAACAACATTCAAGAAGCTCAACACCATCCAGGAAAAGCAACCTGCTGGATTGGCACCGCATGCACAACATTCACTCCCTCCACCACCGACGCACAGGGGCAGCAGTATGTACCATCTACAAGATGCACTGTGGCAACGCACCAAGGTTCCTTATACAGCACCTTCCAAACCCGCGACCTCTACCACCTAGAAGGACAAGGGTAGCAGATGCATGGGAACACCACCACCTGCAATTTCCCCTCCAAGCCACAGACCATCCTGACTTGGAACTGTTTTACCGTTCCTGCACTGTCGCTGGGTCAGTATTCTGGAACTCACTTCCTAACAACTGTTGGTGTACCTACCCCACAAGGACTGCAAAGGTTCAAGAAGGCAGCTCACCACCACCTGCTGAAAGGCAGTTAGGGATGGGCAATAAATGTTGGCCAAGCCAGTGACACCCATGTCCCAAAAAGGAATAAAAAAAATGGTTCAAGAGATTGAGTGGCTCATTCCTATATCTAGTCTGGAGGTAGCAGTGTTGGTATGAAAAGAGAGGTAATCTGGAGATGATGCAGCTATGATCAGAAAGGTGAGATTGGAGCCAAGCGAGGGCAGTTCTACTGACCTGGACAATAAGGACAACCAGTTGGAGGAAGGTGGCATGGTCAGCCATATCAAAGGCTGCAGAGCACCACAATTGCACAAGATGGTTTAGGCTGTGGTGCTTTTGAAACCTGATTGGAGAGATTCAAACTTGGAGTTACATAAAAGATGGGCACGGATTTGGGAGGTGAAAACATTGGTAGAGTTTTAAAAAAGAGTTGGGAATATTATTTTGAAACTTTCCCGTTCTAATTATGTATCAAAAATAGTTTTATCAGTTCGGCATAGGAACTCAACGAGAAGGAAGACTGCTATGTTACGGACATTACCCAGAAATCCTTGTAGTTGATGCCATTAGCCTGGAGGTCCTTTATTCCTTGGTGTCCAAGATTTCTCCTGATTGGATTAGTTCAGTGAGCATTATACGTTCACTGAGAACACAAGGTGAGGAATAAATTTTGTTAACCTGCATTGAGATTTTTTCTTTGTATAATTGCAAGTAATAGTGGAATTATAATGTTTTCATTTGTTATGGAGTTACTTTTGTATGATCTCGATGAGCAACAGTTATCCATTTTTAAATTCTGCATGGCAGATATACAGGATTTCTTCTTGGCACCCTCCCAAAAATATTGTTGGCTGTTTAAGATGGTTTAGCTTAATATTACTTCAAAGAATACAGCCCTTCACCATTTTGGGTCTTGCTTATCTTGCCTGTGCATGACTATCAATTTTATATATTTCTTGCATATTCAATGCTGTATTTTTGAGTACAATCTTACAGATGGTGACTAAACATTTTATATCTGAATAATATATGCAGTAACTACTGCTTAACCTTTTGCAGAAAAGATTTTTGTTAATAATTATCTTGTCAGAGCTGAATCGGAATTGACAGTGATAGACTGAGATATGGACATAAGTGAATTTAAGAGAATTGCTTTATTGGAGGAACTGATTTATTTATTTACTTATTTGTAATTGTGTTATCTAATTTGGTCACTAGCTTTGGTGAATAAACGACATTTTGTCCAGGAGATGATGCTGTTTTCTGTATTTTAGAATCCAGGACCTCGTTTAACAGCTTGTCAAGATGTATAAACTAGTCTTGGCTACCTACCATTAATCTCTCTGTCCTTTCCTGTCCCACTCTGCTATTCTGTTTTAAATGATTCTTCTAAAGTACTATCTGCTCCATCCTATCAAATTCCCCTGATTTGGAGATCACTGCCCTTTCATTGGCTGCCCTGTCTTCAGACACATATTACAAGCAGGTAGAGAAGTTGCACAAACATTGACCATCACGGGTTAAATTTTCTTGTGATAATAGCAGTATGAGAAATGGTCCATCTTCCTACTGCTGATCTTCGACTGCCTCACCTCAATAACCATAACAATCCCCTTCTTGAATTTCATGGTTTATTGGATGAATTTGCAATCCTGACACTGAGGATCCACAGAGGTCATCCGATAAGGTCCATCTACCACCCCATGACATGGTATAGCTAGCTCTATTCTGTCAACATAAGTAATTCACAGTGGCATTGCATACTATTTTCCTTGCTGGCTAGCTGCTACAGTTGTGCTGCTCCCCATTGATGTTTGTATGCTCAGCTACTTTATTTATAGGGAGAAATGTGTTTTAAATAGGACTATGTTGTGATTGCATTAGATTGGCAAGTACACTTTATATGTAGATTAATTTCTCCCATGTCCGTGGTTGTGCCAATAATTTTGTCAAATGTCCATGGTGGAACATGTTGATGCCTATCCCTGGGACTCCTCCACTGACCTTTGAACACATGGCCAGAACAAGTGGCTCCAGCAAAAAATTTCCCTATCTTGTCATTGTACCTTTTTATATAGTCCAACTGTGTTAAAGTATTCCATGTTCTAATAATGTGTGGAAACTATGCTACTAACGTCCTCCTTCACTCGGAGTGAAAATTGTGAACCTGTGCCTCCTAGTTAATGATTCACAAGTCATTAGAAACTATTTAACCTCTGAAAATATTTCACAATTCAAAATCGTTAATTAGGATCTCCTTTAACCTTCCCAATTCCAATTAAAATAAAAGCACAACTTCGCAAGCCTTCTTTGAATGCTCACAGCCTCTCATCGGAACATAGGAGCAGGAGTAGGCCATTCAGCCCATCGAGCCTGCTCCACCATTCAATACGATCATGGCTGATCATCCACTTCAATGCTTTTTTCCCTCACTATCCCCATATCCCCTTATGTCATTTGTGTTTAGCAATCTTTCAAATTCTGCTTTAAACATACTCAATGACTTAGCTTCCACAGTCCTCTGGGGTAGAGAATTCCAAAGATTCACAACCCTCTGAGTAAATAATTTTCTCCTCACTCAGTCCCAAGTGGCTTCCCTCTTATTTTGAAATTGTATCCGTTGGTCTAGACTCCCCAACCAGGGAAGACATCTTACCTGCATCCACTCTGTCTATCACTTTCAGTATTTTGTAGGTTTCAATGAGATCACCTCTCATTCTTCTAAACTCTAGAGAATACAGGCCTAGTTTCCTCAATCTCACTTCATAGGACAGTCCCACCATCCTAGGAACAAGTCTGGTGAACCTTCGTTGCACTCCCTCTATGGCAATAACATCCTTCCGAAGGTAAGTGGACCAAAACTGCACACAGTACTCCAAATGCGGTCTAACCAAGCTTCTATACAATTGAAGCAAGACTTCACTACTCCTGTACTCAAATTCTCTTGTTATAAAGGCCAACATACCATTAGCCTTTCTAATGGTTTGTTGCACCTGCATGTTAGCTTTCAGCGACTTATTAACGAGGACATCCGCGTCCCTTTGTACATCCACACTTTCTAATCTCTTACCATTTAAGAAATACTCTGTACATCTATTCCTCCTACCAAAGTGGATAACCTCACATTTTTCCACATTATATTCCATCTGCCATGTTCCTGCCCACTCACTAAGTCTGTCCAAATCCCCTTGAACCCGCTTTGCATCTTCCTCACAACACACATTCCCACCTAATTTTGTGTCATCCACGAACTTGGAAATACTGCATCAGGTCCCCACATCCAAATCATTAATATCTATTGTGAACAATTGGTGCCCAAGTACCGATCCTTGCGGTACCCCACTCGTCACAGTCTGCGGATGCGAGAATGACCCGTTTATTCCTACTCTGTTTTCTGCTTGTTAACCAATCCTTAATCCATGCTAGTATATTACCTCCTATCCCATGTGCTTTAATTTTGCTAACCAACCTCCCATGGGGGACTTTATCAAAAGCCTTCTGAAAATCCAACTATACTATATCCACTGACTCCCCTTTATCAATTCTGTTAGTAACATCCTCAAAAAACTCCAACAGGTCCGTCAAACATGATTTCCCATTCATAAATCCATGTTGACTATGCCCAATCAGATTATTACCTAAGTGTCCATTTATCACATCCTATAGAATAGATTCTAGCATTTTCCTTACCACTGATGTAAGGCTAACAGGTCTCTCCCTCCCTTCTTAAATAGTGGGATGACATTTGCTACCTTCCAATCTGCAGGAACTGTTCCAGAATCTATAGAATTTTGGAAGATGATCCACTATCTCCATAGCTACCTCTTTCAACACTCTGGGATGTAGAAAATCAGGTCCCAGGGACGTATCAACCTTCAGCCCCATTAATTTCTCCAATACAACCTTCTCACTAATAATAATTTCCTTCAATTCCTCACTCTCCCTAGTCCCATGGATCTCTAATTCTGGAAGATTTCTTGTATCTTCCTCAGTGAAGACAGACATAAAGTAATCATTTAGCTTCTCTACCATTTCTCTATTCCCCATTATAAATTCTACTGACTCTGCCTGTAACGGACCCACATTTGTCTTAGCCAAACGTTTCCTTTTTACATATCTATAGAAGCTTTTAAAGTCTGTTTTTATGTTTTTGCTCATTTACATTCATATTCTATTCTCCCTTTCTTTATCAGTTTCTTGGTCCTCCTTTGCTGTATTCTAAAATCCTCTCAATACTCAGGTTTACAACTAGTTCTGGCAACTTTATAGTCCTTTTCTTTTAATCTTATGCAATCCTCAACTTCCTTCTTTAGCCATGGTTGACTTTTCTTTTTGCCTTTTATTGCCTTGAAGGAAAGTATAGTTCTGTAAACTAAGTAATAATTCTTTGAAGACTATCCATTGCCTATGTACTGTCATACCTTTTAATCTATTTTCCCAATCCACCTCAGCCAATTTGCCCCTCATACTTTCATAATTTGCTTTGTTCAGATTTAACATCCTGGCTTCAGATTGAACTACCTCACTTCCAAACATAATGTAAACTTGTATCATATTTTGGTCTTTCATCCCTAAAGGTTCTTTGACAAGGTTATTCATTAGACCTTTCTCATTACATAATATTAGATCTAAAACAGCCTGTTCTTGAGTCGGTTCCTCAGCATATTGCTCTAGAAAACCATCCCTAACACACTCCAGAAACTCGTCCCCCACAGCATTCGTACTCATTAGGTTTACCCAGTTGATATGCAGATTGAAGTCACCCACGATTACTGTTTTCCCCATGCTACATGCTTCTCCAATCTCCTGATTAATACCATGCCACATACTACCATTACTGTTCGGTGGCCTATAAACAATTCCTACCAATGTTTGCTGCCCCTTGATGTTTCTTAAACAGATTCCACATTTTGTTCTTCTGATCTGAGATCCTCCCTTACTAATGTACTGATCCCATCCCTTATTATCAGTGCAACATCACCTTCTTTTCCTTTTTGCCTGACCTACCTAAATGTCAAGTATCCTTGAATATTCAATTCCCAGTCTTGGTCACCCTGTAGCCACGTTTCTGTTTTGGCAATTAGATCATACCCATTTACCTCTATTTGTGCCTTTAAATCATTTACCTTGTTGTGTATGCTGCGTGCATTCAAGTAATGTGCCCTTAACTTTGCCTTTTTGACATTATTCTGCATTCTAAGCCCAGTTAATGCTCGCCTTTCTTTCACCTGCCTTCTAATTTTGCTTGCTACTTTTCTACTTTCGGTTACCAGCTTTCCTTCCTTCCAATTTGAGCTACCCCTCAGGTTCCCATTTCCTTGACAAATTAGTTTAACCTCTCAACAGCATCAGCAAATCTCCCTGCGAGGATATTAGTTTGGTCCTGTTGAGGTGTAACCTGTCCAGCTCATGCAGGTCGCAGTTGTCCCAGAACCGGTCCCAATGCCTCAGAAATCTGATGCCCTCCCTCCTGTACCAATTCTCCTGCCATGTGTTCAATCCATCAATCCTCCTATTCAAATGCACACTCGCAGGCGGCACTGGGAGTAATCCTGACATTATTGCTCTTGAAGTCCTGCTTTTTAGTTTCCTTCCTAACTCGCTGAAATCTGCTTTCAGAACCTCATCCCTCTTCCTACTTATGTCATTGGTACCAATGTGGACCACGACCTCTGGCTGTTCACCCTCCCCCAGAAGGATGTCCTGCAGCCGCTCCATGACATCCTTGACCCGAGCACCAGGGAGGCAACATACCATCCTGGAGTCAAGTTTACTGCTGCAGAAACACCTGTCTGATTCCCTGATGATCAAATCCCCTATCACTATTGCTCTTCCACTCTTCTTCCTCCCCTCTTGTGCAGCTGAGCCACCTGTGGTTCTGGCTGCACTCCCCTGAGGAACCGTCACCCTCACCAGCATCCAAATAAACAACCGATTAGCAAGCAACATAGACTCGGGGGACTCCTGCACTACCTGCCTGGTTCTCTTGGACTGCCTGGCAGTCACCCATTCCCTCTCTGTCTGCATGCTCCTAACCAGTGGTGTGACCACCTCTCTAAACATGCGATCCACATAGTCCTCAGCCTCACGAATGCACAACAGTGACTCCAGCCACTGCTTGAGTTCCGAAACCCAGAGCTCAAGCTTCTGCGGCCGGTGACACTTCCTGTAGATGTGCTCATCTAGGACACATGGCGCGTCCATGACTTCCCACATATCGCAGCATTTACATTCCTCTTGGCCGAGCTGACCTGCCATACCGTAACTGGAAGAACTATTTATTACAATTAGAATAAGTAGAATAACTTACCAGTTACTCATCAATCAGCTTCTTTCCCTGTATCAAAGTAACAGCCAGCTACTGGAGGTTGAAAAAGATATTCAAAAGATATGAGCATTTCCCTCACTCACCAAACTCCTACTTTACACTTGTGCACTCAAAGCAGCACTCAGGCAGACCAAACTCCACTTTTATAATTTCTGTAAAACAACTGATTCAAGCTTCTGAAAACCAGTTTAAGCCAGTGACCTAAGTAACTCACTGCAGCTGCTCCCAGAGAGCTTGAATACCCCTTTTTTAAGGCTGAAATAAAACTTAATTTCTCTTAACTTAAGGAGTAATTTTTAGTTAATTGCTAAAAATTAATTTAGTTAATTTGACGAAAAAAATAGACTTGATAGAAATTAATCCTTAAAACTCCCACTCACCAGCTCTCAGTGCATACTTGTGCCTGATATCATTCCAATGAATTTTCAATGCATTGTTCCATGGTCCTGTTCACCTTCCTATAATGGCATGCCCAGAACTTACCTTGCAATAGCCTATGTGGTCGAACCTCACTCCTTCAAACTTAACCATTTAAGGTATACATCCTTGCACTATTCTTTCTCCCAAACTGTTCTGCCAAAAATTTCTTGGCATCTGCTACTCTTGTTACAAAGATATCTATGTCTGACTGTAATCTTCCTGTTTCCATCCAACAACACCCCAGCACCCCACAACCCCTCCCCAAGTTAATATCACCAAACCTCAGTATTATTCTATTAGTGGCTTGTCTAAATTATTCATATAAATAGAAAATAAATGATGCTCAACACAAATCCCTGGGGCACACCATTGGTACCATCCTCACAATCAGAAAAACATCCACTTACTCATAATCTATATATTCCCTATCCATCCAGTTCCAGCACCTTTATTAATAAACATGTTCATTTTCACAAGTCTCTTATAAGACAACCGTTTGCTAAATGCCTTTCAACAATCCATACAAACATCCTCCACTGCATTCCCCTATCTATTTACTTTTCTTCAAAATAATGCAATTAATCAGGCAGCATCTACAATTCACAAATCCATGCTGATTGACCATGTTTCTCTTAGTGTTAACCAATTCTTTTTCTCCATATAATGAATTCTAGAAGCTTACCTACAGCTAAGACTAAGAATTTTCTGAAGTACCTCTTTTCCCTTTCTTGAACAAGGGTCTAGCATTTGCAACGCCATAACAGTAGGTTCCAGGCATATCACTGCCAAACACACCTGCTTCATCTTGCCATTCAAGAGTTCAGAATTTTGGTGTGTCCTTTTTTTGTTTTAAACAGTCAATTTAGAATATATTATGCAAGTTTTGTTATGATACCGCATTGGTATCATGTCTTTTTGCTCCAAGATTATTTTTAATCTGTAAAAAAAACTTGACAAGTAATTTAGTCTGTGCAGAGTGATCTGGTTGAGCCTTATTTTTCCACATTCTGAAAAGGCAAGAGGAAGTTGGCTGTACTTTTTCATAGTCTCCAGTATGTAACTTACAGCCATTCAGAAATTAATTTTTGAAACAAAGCTACAATAATATAGAGAGAGAGAGAATTTAGTTATTTTCTCATGAACTGAAATTTCAGCTTAACCAAAAGCCCAAACTTAATCAGTGTTTTTATGCTTTGAAGTACATCTCAGCTTCAGCTTTCTCAAGGAACAAGACTGAACCCAAGATCGCCAGCTAAGTAAATTACATAAATTACCTGACTTTATACTAGCCACTGCTTGAGTTGTGTACCTATCACAACCTCTGCATCACCAACTCGTTCTTTCATACTAAACCCTGTCACCAGGTTTCTTGGAGGCACCCAAGATCATGTCGTTGGCACCAGCTGGACCTCATCGTCACAAGGCGAGCCTCTTTAAACAGCGTTCAAATCACACGCAGCTTCCACAGTGCAGATTGCGACACCGACCACTCCCTGGTGTGCAGCAAGGTTAGACTCAAACCAAAGAAGCTGCATCACTCCAAGCAGAAGGGCCGCCCGCGCATCAACACTAGGAGAATTTCTTATCCACAGCTGTTCCATAAGTTTCTAAATTCACTTGAAAAAGCCCTTCAAAACACTCCTACAGGGGATGCAGAGACTAAGTGGGCCCACATCAGAGGCACCATCTATGACGCAGCAATGACCACCTATGGCAAACGTGTGAAGCAGAACGCAGATTGGTTTCAATCTCACTTTGAAGAGCTGGAACCTGTCATAACCGCTAAGCGCATTGCACTGTTGAACTACAAGAAAGCCCCCAGCGAGTTAACATCTGTAGCACTTAAAGCAGCCAGAAGCACTGCACAAAGAACAGCCAGGCGCTGCGCAAATGACTACTGGCAACACCTATGCAGTCGTATTCAGCTGGCCTCCGACACCAGAAACATCAGAGGAATGTATTGATAGCGCTTTTGGGCCACCATCAGGAAGATCGCCCCCCCCCCTCAAGTCTAAATCAGGAGACACAATCACTGACCAACACAAGCAAATGGACCGCTGGGTGGAGCACTACCTAGAACTGTACTCCAGGGAAAATGTCACTGAGACCGCCCTCAATGCAGCCCAGTCTCTACCTGTCATGAATGAGCTGGACGAACAGCCAACAAAACCGGAACTCAGTGATGCCATTGACTCTTTAGCCAGTGGAAGGAAGGACGGCATTACCCGCGGGTAATCAAGAGTGCGAAGCCTGCTATACTTTCAGCACTCTACGAACTGCTTTGCCTGTGCTGGGCTGAGGGAGCAGTACCACGGACATGCACAATGCCGATATTATCACCCTCCATAAGAACAAGGGTGACTGCGGTGACTGCAACAACTACCGTGGAGTCTCCCTGCTCAGCATAGTGGGGAAAGTCTTCGTTTGAGTCGCTTTAAACAGGCTCCAGAAGCTGGCTGAGCATGTCGACCCTGAGGAACAGTGTGGCTTTCGAGCAGAGAGATCCACCATTGACATGCTGTTCTCCCTTCGCCAGCTACAACAGAAATGCCGAGAACAGATGCCCCTCTACGTTGCTTTCATTGATCTCACCAAAGCCTTTGACTTCGTCAGCAGACGTGGTCTCTTCAGACTACTAGCAAAGATCGGATGTCCACCAAAGCTACTAAGTATCATCACCTCATTCCATGACAATATGAAAGGCACAATTCAACATAGCGGCGCCTCATCAGACCCCTTTCCTATCTTGAGTGGCGTGAAACAGGGCTGTGTTCTCGAACCTACACTGTTTGGGATCTTCTTCTCCCTGCTGCTCTCAAGCCTTCAGAAGGAATTTTTCTCCACACAAAATCAGGTGGCAGGTTGTTCAACCTTGCCCGTCTAAGAGCGAAGACCAAAGTATGGAAAGTCCTCATCAGTGAACTCCTCTTTGCTGATGATGCTGCATTAACATCCCACACAGAAGAGTGTCTGCAGAGACTCATGGACAGGATTGCGGCTGCCTGCAACGAATTTGGCCTAACCATCAGCCTCAAGAAATCGAACATCATGGGACAGGACGTCAGAAATGCTCCATCTATCAATATCGGCGACCACGCTCTGGAAGTGGTTCAAGAGTTCACCTACCTAGGCTCAACTATCACCAGTAACCTGTCTCTCGATGCAGAAATCAACAAGTGCATGAGAAAAGCTTCGACTGCTATGTCCAGACTGGCCAAGAGAGTGTGGGAAAATGGGCACTGACACGGAACACAAAAGTCCGAGTGTATCAAGCCTGTGTCCTCAGTACCTTGCTCTATGGCAGTGAGGCCTGGACAACGTATGTCAGCCAAGAGCGACGTCTCAATTCATTCCATCTTCGCTGCCTCCGGAGAATCCTTGGCATTAGGTGGTAGGACCGTATCTCCAACACAGAAGTCCTCGAGGCGGCCAACATCCCCAGCATATACACCCTACTGAGCCTGCGGCGCTTGAGATGGCTTGGCCATGTGAGCCGCATGGAAGATGACAGGATCCCCAAGGACACATTGTACAGTGTGCTCGTCACTGGTATCAGACCCACCGGCCGTCCATGTCTCCGTTTTAAAGACGTCTGCAAACGCGACATGAAGTCCTGTGACATTGATCACAAGTCGTGGGAGTCAGTTGCCAGTGATTGCCAGAGCTGGCGGACAGCCATAAAGGCGGGGCTAAAGTGTGGCGAGTCGAAGAGACTTAGTTGGCAGGAAAAAAGACAAAAGTGCAAGGGGAGAGCCAACTGTGTACCAGCCCCGGCAACCAATTTTATCTGCAACACCTGTGGAAGAGCCTGTCACTCTAGAATTGGCCTTTATAGCCACTCCAGGCGCTGCTTCACAAACCACTGACCACCTCCAGGCGCTTACCCATTGTCTCTCGAGACAAGGAGGCCAAAGAAGATTACAAAAGCTGAGAGCATTGTCAGTATATGACAATGTAGCCTTGCATTTGCACCAGAGTTGCAAACACAAAATTAGGACCAGCTCAATTTTCCACCGGCTTTTGACTTTGTCCCCAATGCATTTACCCCTGCTGCATTTACTGCGATAATAGGAAACCAATAAATGCCATGTTTCCAAATAATTGTAAAAGAGCACAGCCATTTGTTCTACAGTGTGCTTAGATTTCCACCTTAACTCACAAGCAACTTGACAACAGAATATGTCTTCATTCACGCAACACTTTATATTTTGAAATCAAAAATGGTATCACATCAAAATACTCCTGACATGTTATATCTTGGTACTGTCACTTCAGCTACTACTCTAATTTTGGTTAGCCAAGGAGATGTGATCTTGAAGAGTTAATTGAACCATAGAAAAATTACGGCACAGAAGGAGGCCATTCAGCCCGCCGTGTCTGTACTGGCTGAAAAAAATAGCTGCCCAATCTAATCCCATTTTCCAGCACCTGGCTGTAGCTTGCCGGTTACAGCACTGCAGGTGCATGTCCGGGTACCTTTTAAAAGAATTGAGGGTTACTGCCTCCACCACCATTCCTGGCAGTGAATTCCAGACACCCACCACCCTCTGGAAATATTTTCCCTCATGTACCCTCTAATCCCTGTACCAATCACCTTAAATCTGTGCCCCCTGGTAAATGACCTCTCAGCTAAGGGAAACATGTCCTTCCTGTCTACTTTATCTAGGCCCCTCATAATTTTGTACACCTCAATTAAGTTACCCCTCAGCCCCAGTGCTCAGCCTAATTGCTTATGGTTGGATGCTTCTACAAGTACTGATTATTTGAAGTAAAGGTTTAGCATCTGCTATAAGTGCTTTGTAATGCAGGCTACATCACTAAGCTATGTGCTTCAGTAAATCATCATTTGACAAAGACTAATCAAACACTGAATAATGTACCAACTGACATCTCTCAGTGACATTCGCATTTAGCTGAAAAATGGGCAGGAATGAGATAGTACAACAGGGGCCAAAAGTCTATCAGCAGGGTCTTCAGGGACCACCATCTGACATATAATCTTTTACAGTAAGAACTCTAATTACTGAGTAAATGCGTGTTTTAACACAGGACTGAACAAATGTATGCAATTCTGTATCAATGGCCAAAAATAAACACTTGTGAAATTAACAATGGCATATTTATTGCAAGCGAAATTGTTGACTATAGGATTTTATGCAATCAGAAGGGCATTTTATCACTCGCCACAATCCACAGTGACCCTATTAAAAAGGATGGCCAATTTGGTTGGAAAACAGGAAATGTATAGTGTGCTACACTACAAAATTGGTGCTAACAAGATCCTACTGCAATGCTGAGAGAAATTTACTGCAACAAAATGTTCATTGCTGTGGTATACAAACCTAAACTAGATCTTTCCAGATGCCCATCATTTTAAAAAAAACATTTGCTTGGTAGTTAGGTTGCTTCTGAATATAAATTGCAATTTATTGACCAAGTTACAGATGGGTCAGGCAGCATCTCTTCAGCTGAAACAAAATTCTGACCATCAGTTGTTGCTATCCCCTAGAGCAGGGCTTCGACTGCTTTCAGCATCCAGTCATTCCAACAACTGACCATAGCTAACAGCAAACTTTAGGAAATGAATGCAGTTTACTTAATTACTGCTACACCATTCATGCTGTACCATTTTCTCTCCTTTCAAAGAAAAAAAACGACCCTACATTAATCAAAACCAAATATCAATGGTTTGCAATGGGCAAGATGCTTTACAATCTGTGTTCAAATATATATTTTTCCATTATTTCTTTGGATAGTAGTTGGTCAATGTTCCCTTTTTCATTGGGTAACTTTTTTGAGTAATAGATAACCAGAAAGAAATGAAGAAAGACTTGCATTTCTAGAGCACCTTTCATGACCACTGGATGTCTCAAAGTGCTTTACAGCCAATGAAGTACTTTTGAAGTGTAGTCACTGTTGCAATGTCGGAAATGCAGCAGCCAACCTGCGCTCAGCAAGCTCCGACAAACAGCAATGTGATAATGAGCAGATAATTTGTTTTTGATTGAGGGATAAATATTGGCCAGGATACCAGGAATTAACTCCCTTGCTTTTCTTTGAAATAGTGCCATGGGATCTTTTACATCCATCTGAGCGGGCAGACAGGGCTTTGATTTAACATCTCATCCTTTGCCATCCACCCGCAGCTGGTAAAATACCCACTGAAGCAGGAGGAGGCCCTTAAGTGGCAGTTAATTGGCCACTTAAGGGCCTTGACTGGCCTGGAGCAGACAGGGGGTTTCTCGCCACCGCCACCACGTGTAAAATTGCAGCGGGGGTCGGGGGGGAGGTGTTGGGAATGGCCCCACCTGCCTCCCACTCAATTTTATGCCACCCCCTGCCAATAATGTTATCTTTAAGTCTGTGAATCATAGTACATGCATATGGAGTTATTATCTCTACATCATGTCACTGCTACTCAGAATAATTTTATCAGCTACTCATTATCTAAATCAGATTTGTATTTCTAATAAAAACCCCATTATTTTTGCTTAACAATTACCTGCCAAAATTAGCTTCTGGTGTAAACAAAAATCACAGAATGAAGTCGTGGACTGGGAGAGGAAACAGAGAAGAAGAAAGCAACTCAGGACTTGTTAAATTGTAAATGCAATTTTTAAAGAAATGAACTACAATATTTCTGCCAGGTGTTCAAACGTTTTAAAAATTCCTGAAATCTCAAAATGTGCAATACTGGCAATGGAGTAAGTGCATTACAGGTCAATTTTTTTTATTCATTCATGGGATGTGGGCGTCACTGGCAAGGCCAGCATTTGTTGCCCATCCCTAACTGCCCCGGACAAGGTGATGATAAGCCATCTTCTTGAATGTGGCTGAGTGGCTTGCTAGGCCATTTCAGAGAGCAGTTAAGTGTTAACCACATTGCTGTGGGTTTGGAGTCACATACAAGCCAGACTGGGCAAAAACGGCAGATTTCCTTCCCTAAAGGCCATTAGTGAACCAGATGGGTTTTCAAGACCCAGTAGTTTCATGTCACCATTACTTCTGATAGCTTTTCAATTCCTGATTTATTTAATTGATTGAGCTGCCATGGTCATTTGTCCAACCTCTAGATTATTAGTTCAGTAACATAAGCACTGTGCAGGCCCGAAAGAGGTCTGGGACAGATCAGCCATGATCTTATTGAATGGCGGGGCAGACTTGAGGGGCTGAACGGCCTACTCCTGCTCCTATTTCTTATGTTCTTATGCTACAGTACCCAATTGTTATTTTAAAAACAAGATGAGATATGCTAAACATCACCAATACAGTTTGAATTTGATAGTTTGATATTTTGCTAGTTTATTGCAGGATTTTTCATACATACATTTTTAATAAACCTTACAACAGAAAATTATTATACAAAGAAGTCAATACGTAAACAAGACAAATGTGCAAGATGCAGTCAATTCAGAAAAAAACTGAAGAGAGTAAGTAAACAACAAGTAAAGTCAGTGATCAAGAATACAGAGTACAGCAGATCCCCCAAGTCTTCCAACCTTAAGGCTAAGCTCTTAAAATGGAACACATCTTTTCAAACTGCTTTGCAACTTACAACAGAGACACTTGTAGAGTACATTGTACTCAGCAATTTAGATAGGGAGAGATGTTCAGAAAGTTACTAACTTGCCTACTGACTTGATCAAGGTTCCCCAGAATACGCTCCATTCACTCTCCTATTGACCAATTCCTGCAATGTCTAAGTCTTTAGATATATAAAAGACAACCAGAAGAAAAATATAGTAGTTAAAATGAACATTGGAAATCATTATGGACTGCAGTGAGCACTGAATTCATCAACAACAGCCAATTGTCGCAGTCAGAACATTCAGCACTGCTGGAAGTAAAGTATACTTCAAACAGGGGATGGAGAATTTTTTTCTTGTACTTTAGGAGACATAAGACAACTATAACAGACAGTTCTCACATATATCACCCATAATCGCTGCCTGTAACCTAAATTTATGTTTCATACTGACTGAGTTCTCGTGTAAATTCTTGCCTATATGCTCCCCATTTTAAAAATCCAAATACAAATTCACACTGTTTTCTTTCACATGACTAGAGTAGGGACATAATTGGGGAATTCTGTTGAATAATGTAAATAGTATTTATTTGATAAATAGTAAAGCAACACAAATAAAGATGGCCATTATGTTTGTTCAGAATCTTGGCTGAAATAAAGAGTTGCCTGCAATGTCATTTAAACTTCAACTTCATGAAATAAAGTCATGTTTATAAATATTTTTTAAAATGCAACAAAATATTGGAAGAGCAATATGAAGCATGTCAGGCCTTAACTGATTCACTGCCCATCAATGACTAGCATGAACAGAGCTGGCATGTTTTTAATAGTGCATTTGAAAGTCAAATTTTCATCAATAAACCCCAAAGTATAAGTAACAGAACGTGCAATTAACTTAATTTTGATTGTTATTGATTTTACTCATGATCTAAATTTGCATTTATTTCAAAATACTATTGTTCAATTTAGCAAAGTAACTTTTTGCTCCTATGGTGCAGTTTTGTGCATTATAGATGTCATAGTATATAGTGTTAGGTCAAGAATGTAGAGTGCTCAGAAACTTGTGGTTGGTTCTGTTAAGTGATAAATGCATACAAATGTTCTGCTTTTTACCTTTCCTCACACCAGATGTTTTGAGTTGCTACAGCCTTTCTTTTCTCCAATTGGTCAGATTGATATGTAAAAATTCAAGGTCTGCTCTACGGGTATTGGGGTATTGTAGGCAAGGACATAGTGAGGTGGGGTTGATTAATCCCTCTGTAGTTAGCAGCAACAAAATCTCCAACACAGAAGTCCTCGAGGCGGCCAACATCCCCAGCTTATACACACTACTGAGTCAGTGGCGCATGAGATGGCTTGGCCATGTGAGCCGCATGGAAGATGGCAGGATCCCCAAAGACACATTGTACAGCGAGCTCGCCACTGGTATCAGACCCACCGGCCATCCATGTCACCGCTTTAAAGACGTCTGCAAACGCGACATGAAATCCTGTGACATTGATCACAAGTCGTGGGAGTCAGTTGCCAGCGTTCGCCAGAGCTGGCGGGCAGCCATAAAGGCGAGGCTAAAGTGTGGCGAGTCAAAGCGACTTAGTAGTTGGCAGGAAAAAAGACAGAGGCACAAGGGGAGAGCCAATTGTGTAACAGCCCCGACAAACAAATTTTTCTGCAGCACCTGTGGAAGAGCCTGTCACTCTAGAATTGGCCTTTATAGGCGCTGCTCCACGCACCACTGACCACCTCCAGGCGCTTACCCATTGTCTCTCGAGATAAGGAGGCCAAAGACATAGTTAGCAGCAGTACAGAAAACGATGGCCAGATTTTGCAGCATTTTCCTTGATCCAGTACAAACAGACATCACTAATGCTGCACCTCAAAGTATGCTTACTTGAAGGTCAGTTAAGAGTACAGGACTTGGACTTCTCTCCCCTCTATGTCCTGGCTAAGACTCTCACTCAAGGGAAAGCCTGAATGCAAATGTCAGTATGATTCAAGCTCTTGTCTCCCAGTTGACAGTCCAATGCTGCAGTTCTTAGACTGTGTTAATATGAAATTTCAGAACAACAGAGTAAAACAGGAGGATAGTTTTGACAAACGGTTTGTTCAGAATGACAAAATGAGCACATTATTTCTGAAATACCACGTTATTTTACAGATGTATAAAAAAAGGAAGTTCAGTTGGATAACAGTGGATTCTGCTACTGCTTCATTCATGCTTCAGCAGAATATGATGCCTTATTAAAGTAAGACAAATTGTAGACATTTGCTGGCATAAAGACAAACATGGCAAATTTCTAATTTTCTGAGTTCTGATGAAAGGTCACTGACCTGATGCGTTAACTTTGCTTCTCTCTCCACAGATGCTGCTAGACCTGCTGAGTATTTCCAGCACTTTTTGGTTTTATGGCAAATTTCTCCCAGTTTAGCGCACAAAGCTACTTGTAGCCCACCTATTCATCACTTTGATGTATTGAGTATACAACAGGATTAATGCCAGTGGCAACGTAAAAACAAAAACAATAGGAATCGCAACTAATGAGCTGTGCCTCTCTTAGCTTCTGAATAAAACATTACTTATAGTTAACCCTTTAGTCTCCCAATCACCCTTCCAGAAGCCATATTTTAGTGAAAAGGATCAACAGATGAGGGTAAACAGGCCAAATCAAAATATTGTAGGAAAGATATTTCAACTCTTTACATAGCTTATGAAAATGCTATCATTGAAAACCATCAGATCATATCTAAATAATTTACCTATCTTTGCATCCTAGAAAATTGAAAAAGAAAAGTTAATGCTAACCAACAGACAACACATCTAGTTCTTCAGACATGTCATCATAATTTATCTTGCCGGTGTTTTAAAATTATAAGAGGTGTTAAGAATTAAATGTTTAGTTGTTATAGAGGAGGAAGAGAAAAAATTAAAGACAGGAGCCGGCCAAAAAAAGCAATTCAGCCCAATCCCAGCTCTTTCCAGCAATTAGTCCGTAGTCCTGTAGGTCACAGCAGTTCAAGAGCATATCCAAATTGGTTTTTTTTTTAAGTGCAATGAGGGTTTCTGCCTCTAACACCCTTTCAGGCAGTGAGTTGCAGAACTCCCATCACCCTCTGGGTGAAAAAAACTCTCAACTCCCCTGCAATCCTTCTGCTAACTACTTTATATCCATGCCCTCTGGTTATTGACCACACTGCTAATGGAAAGAGGCCCCTCAATGTTGAACACCTTAATTAAATCTTCCCTTGGCCTCCCCTGTTCCAAAGAAAATGAACCCAGCCTATCCAATCCTTCCTCATAGCTAAAATTCTCTAATACTGGCAACGTCCTTGTAAATCTCCTCTTATCCTATCTACTACAATCACATCCTATTGTAATGTGGAGACCAGAACTGTATGCAGAACCCTATTTGTGCCTAACTTGCGTTTTATACAGCTCTAACATAGCCTTCCTGCTCTTACACTCTAGGCTTTGTCAATAAAGTAAAGTATCCCGTAGGCCTTCTTACCACCTTATCTACCTCCAGGGATCTGTGGACATGCACTCCAAAGGTCCCACTGTTGCTCTACATGTCTCAGTATCTGACCATTTATTGCATATTCCCTAGCCTCGTTTGTTTTCCCCAAATACATAATCTCTCACTTCTCCAGATCAAATTTTATTTGCTACTTTTCTACTCATATGACCAGCCCATTGCTATCTCCTGCAGTCCACAGCTTTCTTCCCATCATACACAGCCGCTGCATCATCCCCCTCTTTTGTGAAGACAGATGCCAGGTGATCATAAAGAACCTGTCCACTTTTTCCTCCTCCATACCCCTTTTAGTCTCTATTCGGCCCGACACTGTCCTTAGTTACCATCTTGCTCCTGATGTATTTATACAGCAGTTTTGTGTTTTCCTTGCCAATACTTTTTCATGTCCTCTCTTTGCTTTCCCAATTTCCTTCTTTAATTTCACCCCTGCCCTTTCTATACTCCTCTAGGCTTTCTGCAGTATTGAGCCCTCATTTTCTGACATAAGCTTCCCTTTTTGCCTTATCCTACTGTGTATGCTCTTTGGCAACCAGTGGGGTCTAGATTTGGAAGTCCCACCCTTTTTTTAATTCTGGGAACATATTTGTTCTGAACCTTCTAACTCCTCCTTGAACACCTTCCACTGCTCTGACACTGATTTACCTTCAAGTAACTGTTTCCAGTCCACTTTTGCCAAATCACATCTCAGCTTAGTAAATTTGGCCTTTCCCCAATTTAAAACTTTTACTTTTGGTCTATCTTTGTCCTTTTGCATAACTAAACTAAATCTAAATGAATTCTCATCCCGACCACCAAAATGCTCTCCCACTGACACCACTTGTACCAGCCCAGCTTTATTTCCTAAAACTAAATCCAGAATTGCCCCTTCTCTTGTTGGGCTTGCCACACGCAGGCAAAAAAAGCTCTCCTGAATGTATTTCAAGTCTGTGCCCTCTACATCTTTTAGACTGATTTTATTCTAGTTAATATTGGGGTAGTTGAAATCCCCTGCCTAGACTCTCTATTTCCGATTTCTGGGTGTTGTAGAGGTGTTCCGACAACTAAAATCCTTCAGCCAATACGCCAAAATTAGCCACCTCTATTTCTATCATGATTTCCCTCCTGCAACACTTCCGTGGCCCTCATCATTCTACTGGTTGTTTGCTCAGCAGAATCAAACAGAAGGACATGGAACGATTCTGGCTGGGATACGTGGTCACTATATTGAAACTGCAGTTTCTGAGCAGCCAGGGCTACTTTGAGAGACTTCATCTATGGAAGCAGTAACGTTGTCACTGCAGAAGTGACTACTGCTCTTATAGCCTCCTCCTGATATCTAGCTTCTGCACTGATCTCCTGGACTGGCACAGTCACCAGGCTACTCCTCCCATTGTGCCATATATCCCACATTAAATTGCAGCTGTGGGACTGGATTCTTGCACTGGTTCCAGCAGTAGCACCTGGTTAGATGAGACCATCTCCAATGCTTGCACATGAGATCAATGCTCCTGAATTATTGATCTTTACAGCTTTGGAATCCTCAGCTGAGGCCTATTGCTTATGCCACCTACTTTGAAATGGGCTTTGAACCAAGTGAAACTATCATAATAAAAGGCTGGCTGCGCGCTAAGCACTAAAGGTATCAAGCTTTAAGCATAGCTAAGCTGTCCCAAAGCAAATGGATCAGAGCAAAGCTCCGTGGCCCTGCCTCATCCATCGAGAAAGGGCAACTGAGAAGAGGATGAAACTCCATGAGACTTCCACATCCCGAAACATGATGGGGTCTGCACTTGGATACCAAGCACCTTGGTTAAAATGCTTGCAAGCATTTTCAGCCAAAGATCCTGGCTGCATGGTCCTGCATGGCTTCCTCCCGAGGTCCCCACCATCACAGGAATCAGTATCCAGCCTATCCGATTCACTCAGCAGCATGACATTGGGATCAGTGAAGAGTGCAGGAGGGCATGTCAGGAGCAGCACTAGGCATTCCTAAAAATGAGGTGCCAACCTGGCGAAGCTACAAAACAGGATTGCATGCCAAACAGCGGAAGCAGCATGTGATAGACAAGTCTAAGCGATCCCACAACCAACGGATCAGATCTAAGCTCTGCAATCCTCCCATATCTAGTCATGAATAGTGGCGGACAATTAAACAACAAACAGGAGGAGAAGGCTCCATAATGATGCGACAGCCCATCACATCAGTGCAAAAGACAAAGGTGAAGCTTTTTCAGCCAGAAGTGCCGAGTGGATGATTCATCGCGGCCTCCTCGAGTCCCCAGCATCAAAGTTACCAGTCTTCAGACAATCCAATTCACTCCATGCCATATCAAGAAACGGCTGAAGGCACTGGATACTGCAAAGGCCATGGGCCCCGGCAACATTCCGGCAATAGTACTCAAGACTAGTGCTCCAGAACCAGCTGCATCTCTAGCCAAGCTGTTCCAGTACAGCTAAAAGACTGGCACCTACCCAAGAATGTGGAAAATTGCCCAGGTATGTCCTGTACACAAAAAGCAGGACAAATCCAACCCAGCCAATTACTATCCAATCTGTCTACTCTCGATTATCAGCAAAGTGATGGAAGGGGTGGTCAACAGTGCTATCAAGTGCTCAGCAATAACACGCTCGCTGATGCTCAGTTTGGGTTCCGCCAGAGCCACTTAGCACCTGACCTCATTACAGCATTGGTCCAAACATGGACAAGACAGTTCAACTCCACAGGTGAGGTGAGAGTAACTGCCCTTGACATCAAGGCAGCATTAGACCGAATATGGAATCAAAACTGGAGTCAATGGGAATCGAGGGGAAAACTCTCCAATGGTTGGAGTCATATCTAGCAGAAAGGAAGATGACTGTGTTTGTTGGAGGTCAATCATCTCAGTCCCAGGACATCACAGCAGGTGTTCCTCAGGGTAGTGTCCTAAGCCCAACCATCTTCAGCTGCTTCATCAATGACCTTCCCTCCATCACAAGATCAGAAGTGGGGATGTCGCTGATGATTGCACAATGATCAGCACCATTTGCGACTCCTCAGATACTGAAGCAGGCCATGTCGATGTGCAGCAAGACCTGGACAACATCCAGGCTTGAGCTGATAAGTGGTAAGTAACATTCGCACCACACAAGTACCAGGCAATGACCATCTCAAACAAGAGAGAATCTAACCATCTTCCCTTGATGTTCAATGGCATTACCATCGCTGAATCCCCTAACAACATCCTGGGGGTCACCATTGACCAGAAACTGAACTGGACAGGCCACATAAATACTGTGGCTACAAAAGCAGGTCAGAGGCTGGGAATTCTGCGGCGGGTAACTCACCTCCTGACTCCTCAATGCCTGTCCACCATCTACAAGGCACAAGTCAGGAGTGTGATGGAATATTCTCCACTTACCTGGATGAGTGCAGCTTCAGCAATACTCAAGAAGCTCGACACCATCCAGGACAAAGCAGCCCACTTGATTGGCACCCTATCCACCACCTTCCACATTCACTCCCTCCACGACAGACCCACAGTTGCAACAGTGTGTACCATCTACAAAATGCACTGCAGCAACTTACCAAGGCTCCTTCCAAACCGATGACCTCTACCACCGAGAAGGACAAGGGCAGCAGATGCATGGGAACACCACCACCTGCAAGTTTCCCTCCAAGGCACACACCGTCCTGACTTGGAACTAGATCTCCATTCCTTCACTGTTGGTGGGTCAAGATCCTGGAACTCCCTTCCAAACAGCACTGTGGGCGTACCTACACCCCAAGGACTGCAGCAGTGCAAGAAGGGAGCTCACCTTCTCAAGGGAAATTTGGGATGGGCAATACATGCTGACCTAGCCAGCGATGCCCACATTTCCCGAACAAATAAAGAAAACATTGAGGCCTGAGCTGATAAGTGCCAATTATATTCACTCCACACAAGTGCCAGGCAAAAGATTTCTCCAACAACCAAGCGTCTAATCACTTCCCCTTGACGTTCAATGCTTTATGATCACTGAATCTCCCAACAGTGACATCCTGGGAGGTCACCATTGAACAGAAACTTAACTGGACCAGCCATGTGAATACTATGGCTACAAAAGTAGGATAAAGGCTGGGTATTCTGCAGCAAGTGACTCCCTCCTGACTCCCCGAAGTCTTTCCACTATCTGCAAGGCACAAATCAGGAATGTGATAGCAGACATCCCATCCACGTTAATCATTCACTCCCCCCCCCATTACCAGTGAGTGTACTGTGGCTACAATGTGCACCATCTACAAGATGCAGTGCCGCAACTCGCCAAGGCTTCTTCAACAACACCTCCAAACCTGCAACCTCTACCGTCTAGAAGGGCAGCAAGAATATGAGAACACCACTACCTGCAAGTTCCCCTGCATCCTGACTTGGAAATATATCATTCCTTCATCGTTGCTGGGTCAAAATCATTGACATCTTTACCTAACAGCACTATATGAGTATCTTCACCACACGGACTGTAGAGGTCAAGAAGGCAGCTCACCACCACCTTCTCAAGGGAAATTAGCTATGAGCAATAAATTCTGGCCTTCCAGTATCGCCCACATCCCATGACTGAATAATAGGGGGAAAAAAAAGTTAGACTCCTATCACTTCAAGGAGAAGAATTTTGAAATGTCTCTTCACTCATGAAGAAGTCATATTCTGGATGCTTGTGTTGGCATCCCGGCTTTATTGACTGAAAATTGGCTTATGTATGGTGGCACATTGCCCATCACTGAAGTCTCACTGTCTGTCTATGCTTTCCACTGCCTGCTCAACCTAAAATGTTTACCCAGAATGCTGAAAGAAACTTGGTAGGAGATTTGAGAGGCAAATGACAGTCATTATGAGAAAGTACAAGTCGAAAACATGTCACTGTGCTGCTGATATTCAAAATGAATGATACAGCTCAACGAAAGATGTATGGTCTTACTTGCCATTATTTTACATGGAATGGAACGATTATTTGGATCATCAATGAGGATAATCTGTGCAACAGTAACATAGTTAACAGTAGTCAATACGGAAGATCCTGCCTGACCAACCTTCTTGACTTCTTTGAGGAAGTGTCAACCTATGTGAACTGTGGTAAGCCCTATGATGTGATGTTCATTGACTTTCAAAAGGCTCTAACTAAGTTCCACACGATAGGATATTAATTAAACTCAAAGTTTTCATAATTCAGAGTAAACCCTGATAATGCATAAAAAATGCCTGAACAGTCGGAAATGAGCTATCACTAGAGGATTAATTTCAGACTGAGTTGTGTGCCTCAGGGATCAGTGCTGAGATGATTATTGTTTCTAATTTACAAAAATGGAACAGATTCAGAAAATCAATGCTGATTTTTGCAGTGATATCAAACTAGATGAAGCAATGTAATTGGAAAGAGACAACTCAAATTACAGCAGATGTATAAGTGGTCAGGACAATGGCAGATAAAATTTCATACTGAAAAATGTAAAATGTTGCATAAAGGAAGAAAACAGAGATGGTATATAATATCCTGAACAATTCCCGAGAAGTCTTAATAGATTCAACACTGGCAAAGTCAATTCAGTGCAGCAATCAACAAAACTAGTATATGTTGCCCAAACAATAGAATACAAGCCAGATAGGTAATGATGAAACTTCACAGTGCTGTGGTCAGAGCATATCTTGAAAACTGTGTCCAATTCTGATCACCAAGAAACAAGAGGGATGTTTAAGGATTGGAGGTATTATCTGAGTATGATTCTGAGTATGAGGGTATGAGCTTTCAGAAGCAAATGAGGAAACATGGACTTTTCAGCCTAAAAGGTGTCTGAGTGACGGTCATATAAACATATCTAAGATTGTTAAAAGTATAGTAAAAGCTAGCCTAGAATATCACTTTCAACTAAACTGTGGAAATAGAACTAGGGAAGATAGGTTCAGGCGAGTAAGAGGTGCCTTTAGCACTAATAGCAAGATGATTCTTCACACTGAGCAATCATGCCAAATATATTTCCAGAAAGAGTTGTGGAACAAATATCCTCAAATCATTTAAGAACTAGTTGGACTCTGTAATTGGAGGGGAGGAAACAATATTAGAATCTTTTTACATGAACCAAATGCCCTTCCTCAATCTTAATTATTTTAGGATCTTGTTACATGGAGCAAAGTCCCAAAGAAGATAGTAGCATCTAGGTCATTCAGTATTTTTAAAATGGAATTAGATTAATATCAGTTAAAAAAACAGATTGGGAGTATTCCAACAGCACTTGACTTTCTTTTTCCCCCCACAGAAGATAGGAGAAGGGAATTAGATTTTCTAAAGTAAGATCAGTGGGTGTTGTGCGAGAAAAATCCATGAAAGAATAATTCAACATGGTTTCTGGATGGAACAAGCTCAATAAGCTGAATGGCTTTATCTTGCTCTGGATTCTATACTTCACATAATAGTAGTCAATGACAACTCGTCTTCTGATTTTGCACTCAACTAGTCAGCTGAGTAGGGAAAAAGGGGAAAAAAGAAATTAGGAGCAAGTGTTAGCTTGTCCTAGATGGTAGCATTCCCTGAATCAGAAAGTTATGGGTTCAAGCTGTACTGCAAGGCTTGCTTGAAATCATAATCTAGGCTAACACTTTATTGCATTATTGTGGTACAGTACTTGAAATAAAGCTTTAGAATGAAGCCCTATGTGTCTGATCCGGTGATTTTAATGGATATAAAATATCCCATTCCAGTATTCATAGAAGAGCAAGGAGTTTTCCTGGTATGCTGGACAATATTTCTTCCTCAATCAATACCACCAAAAATAGACCAATTGGACATTCACCTTATTTATTTATGGGACTATACTTTGTGGAAATTAGTTGGCAAAGTACCCACACAACAATAAATACACTTTAAAAGGTAATTAATTGCGGACAAATCTCAAAATACCTTGAAATACATACGGTATGTGGCATAATGCATCATTCATACAGAATGCAAGTCTCTTTCTTAACTGCAACCTTCTGTGTATGTAAGGTGTAGCACCCTGATAATTTTACGTCCTACACCACTGTCATTTTTTAAACCTAATTTTCTAGACAGCTGACAGATCTTCATGTGGGATGCATTATTAAAGGATGCAAAATTTTGGAAAATCTGCATACATAATAAATGAAGGGGAATGGTGAACATTTAACAATATACCATTCCTTCACCTAAATGTTACTTATATTAAATATTTCCTATGATATAAAATCAATTAAGTTGTTGTTCAAATGACTGACTGCTGTCAAAAAATCACAACAGACAGTAGATTAATTCCCTCTAGGGATTTAATAAATACTCTCATTCCAAATACAACACCATTAGCAGATTAATCAGTCTCACATTTCACAGCACTTAGATGATTTCAACTCAAACAGGTTTTAAATACTGATATGCAGTACAATAGCAACAACATTATATTTCCTGCTGCATGACGCTGTTTCTCATTCAATTACCACAAAAACCTACTGTCTCTAAGAATGCAAAACTAATCACAATAATTATCTGAAAATATAACTGTGCAATAAACAATTGAGCATATTTTTTTCTGAAAACAGGAATATAAAAAAGGAACAATTACAAATGGCTTTTCAATACAGATGCAAAAATGAATTTATAATGCACCTACAACTGTAGCATAAAATGAAATGTTCCATATGATTGACTCATACACAGTAACTATGTAAAGTCAGCAAGTAATAATTCCATCGCACATGACATTACGTACCATGCAAAATAAATTTAAAACGTATTTCAGTCCAGGAATATTTTAAAAGAAAATAGATTGCCAATTTAACAGCTTTATATGGGCTTATACCCGAAATGTGTCAGCCTAAGCTCAGTGGTAACACACATATCTCTTTTCAGAAAATTATAGGTTCAAGCCAACTCCAGAAACTTGAAGACCTGATCTAAGCTGACACTGTATACTTTGCGATGGAACGCTAAGCCGAGGCCCCATCTGCCTTCTATGATAGATGTAATAGACCCCATGGTATTATTCTATTCTCCCTTAACCACCTTCACTAAACATATCTGGTCATTCACCTCATTTGTGAGATGTTGCTGTGAGCAAATTGACTGCTGCTTTTCTGTAGATTACAACTGTGATTGCACTTCAGAGCACTCACTGGCTGTGAAGTATCCTGGGAGGCCCTGCGGTCGTGAACAGTGCTAATATGAATGCAAGTTCGCTCTTCTCGCTTTACTAACTCTAGGGGGAGGTCTGCTTTGTATTTTCAAGTCTACTTTTCCACAGATATAGACTTGGTACCAGGTGTAGGTCTGAACAGCCTGACACAGATCTATGTCAGCCTCAGTTGGTAACACTTTTGCCTCTGAGCACAAAAATCAAGGCCGACATTCCAGTGCAGTACTGAGGGAGTACTGCAAGGTCAGAGGTGCCATCTTTCGAATGAGACGTTAAAACCAAGGCCTTGTCTGCCCTCTCAGGTGGACTATTCTGAAGAGTAGGGTAATTATCCCCGGTGTCTTGGCCAATATTTATCCCACAATTAACAGAAATTCTGATAAAAGGTCATTGACCTGAAACGTTAACTCTGTTTCTCTCTCCATGGATGCTGCCTGACCTGCTGAGTATTTCCAGCATTTTCTGTTTTTATTTCAGATTTTCAGCATCTGCAGTATTTTGCTTTTCTACCCATGTTCCTTTGATTTGCAGATATGGCTCGACTTGAAATACTTTGGATTAACCTTTTCTATTCTTTTTTGTATCATTGAGTTTTTCTAATCTTTCTTGCAAGTTAGTTATCTGGGCCTAGGAATCAACTTCATGATACTTCTGTGCAAACCCTTTCAGGCTTGAATGTTTTCTTTGTGCCAAATGAATGCAGTAGTTATGGTGCTCAAGAGCATGGCATTGTTTCAGCATGACTGCCTCAAACATACATTGCAAAACAGAAGAAGAGTGAGGAGGGATCTCATAGAAACCTATAAAATTCTAACCGGACTTGACAGGGAAGATGCAGGAAGGATGTTCCCGATGGTGGGGGAGTCCAGAACCAGGGGTCATAGTCTAAGGATACGGGGTAAACCTTTCAGGACCGAGATGAGGAGAAATCTCCTCACCCAGAGAGTGGTGAGCCTGTGGAATTCGCTACCACAGAAAGCAGTTGAGGCCAAAACTTTGTATGTTTTCAAGAAGGAGTTAGATATAGCTCTTGGGTCTAAAGGGATCAAAGAGTATGGGGTGAAAGCGGGAACAGGCTACTGAGTTGGATGATCAGCCATGATCATAATGAATGGCGGAGCAGGCTCGAAGGGCCGAATGGCCTACTCCTGCTCCTATTTTCTATTTTTCTATGTAATATGCTTTGGTAGGAAATGTGGTTTGTTAAGCGTCAATCAAAAAAGAAAAATTGACATGCAACGTACCTACATAGATAAGCATTCTTGATTGAAATTCCACAAAATTACTAATTTCATAGAAACCTAGCATTCTGGATTTTTTTAAACAAACCAAATTTTTACAAACTTTCCTTACTGTATTCTAGAACTCAATTATACAGTTGCTATCGAACACCTCAAGGGAACCCTTGGAACACTCACTCAGTGGCACTTCTTAAGGTGCAGTTCCTAACAATAGAATGACAGATAGACACATGGAGAGCATCACACACAAGCTCACATTCTGTCCTTACCCAGTATTCACATATGGTGTTTTCAAACAGGGACTAGTATAGTAGGAGCTCTAGCTGATTTCTCCCTTCCTTGCCCAGATGCACTACTACCAATTGTAGCATATATACTGCTGGCTCAGCTAAAATCATTAACTTCATACAGCTCGGGGTTCAAACCTAGTGTGGCTCAATTCAAGACAGGCAATGCATTTATATACTAATCCATTAAAGCAGTGAAGTAGATGTACTCTAAAATTACTGCACTTGTTCCCCGTTTCAGAATCTTTCCAATTAATGAGACCAAGAAGATACTTACGTGACATAACATTGTCAACATACTGTGGCAGGTATGGTGCCCACAGATCTATAGTTTCCTTGCGCCCTTCTTTCTCAATTCTACGAAGCTCTGCCAACAGTAAAGCTTGCGCTGCTTCTCTCACCTTTCAACAAAAGATAATTAAAATGTTTTAATTGTAGTGTGAAATGCTATATAAAAGGAATTAAATAAAAAAGAAACACAACTTCATCAAATTTACAGACTTTTTGGAAACATTTATAAATTTTACAGGATCAATTCGTGGATGTAGAACTTTTTGCAACATCATATTCCAACAAATACGACTCAAAGAAAGTAACTGGATTTAATACCCCAAAGAAAAAATAATGATTTAACCATGATCAAGTCTTTTTATCCATAACCTAGATATCACTCATGAACCTGATCAGTGGGTGAATTAATGAGTGACATGATGAGGTTCAATTTCTAGCCCAGATGCCAACCATTAATCTTCTGACAACGATAACCAGTAAAACTGTAAGATAGTGCCTATAACAGTAAAACTGCGCAAGGTACTTCAAAGGAGCAATTATCAAACAAAATTTGACATAAAGGAATTATTAGGACTGGTAAGCAAAAGTTTGGTCAAAGAGGTGGTGAAGAGATTTTTTTTTTCATTCATGGGATGTGGGCATCACTAGCAAAGCCAGCATTTATTACCCATCCCTAATTGTCCTCAAGAAAGTAGTAGTGAGCCACCTTCTTGAATAAAACTGAGTGGCATGCTAGGCCATTTCAGAGGGCAGGTAAAAATCAACCACATTAATGTGGGGCTGGAGTCACATGTAGGCCAAACCAGTTAAGGACGGTAGGTTTCCTTCCCTAAAGAACATGATTGAAATGGGTGGGTTTCACAACAATCTGGTAGTTACATGATCACCATTACTGATAGTAGCTGTTTATTCCACATTCATTTAATTAACTGAATTTAAATTCCCTAGCTGCCTTGATGGAATTTGAACTCATGTCTCTGGATCTTTAGTCCAAGCTTCTGGATTACTAGTCCAGTAACATACCCAGTAGAGAAATTTAGGAAGAGAATTCCAGAGCCAAGGACCGAGATAGCTGAAGCACGGCCAGTGGAGCCAAGAAAATCAATGATGCGCAAGAGGCCAGAATGGAAGGAGTACAGTGGTCTCCAAGGGTCGTAGGCTGGAGGAAGATACAGAGCTGGGGAGAGGCCATAGAGGAATTTGAAAACTAGGAGGAGATTTTTTTAAATCAAAGCATTGCCTGACTATGAGCCAATGTAGGTCTGCAAGTGAATGCAACTTGGTGTGAGTTAAGATATGGGCTGCAGAGTTTTGAATAAGCTCAAGTTTACAGAAGTTTCAAGGTGGGAAGTTGGACAGAAGAAGAGCATTGAAATAGTCAAGTCTAGAGGTAAGAAAGGAACGGATGAGGGTTTCAGAAGTAAGTGAGCTGAGGCAGATGTGGAGATAGGCAATGATAAACAACAACGTGTAACAGAAAAGGAGGAGATATTAGGTAGGTTTTAAGTTGTGTCTTAAAGGAGGAAAGTGAGGGTGAGGGGCTCAGGGAGGGAATTCCAGAGTTTAGGACAGAGGCAGCTGACGGTGCAGGCACCAATGCTGAAGTGATAAAAATTGAGATGCTCAAAAGGCCAGAATTAGAAGAGCGCAGATTTCTGAGGGTTGTGGGGCTGGAGGGGATTACAGAGATAGGGAGAGGCCAGGCCATAAAGGGATTTGAAAAAAAAGGATGAGAATTTTAAAATCAAGACATTGCTTGACCAGGAATGAATGTACATATGAACAAACGAATTAGCAGCAGTAGTAAGCAACTTGGCCCCTCGAGCCTGCTCCGCCATTCAACAAGATCATGAGGAGAATTGATTACAAAAGTAGGGAGGTTATGCTGCAGTTATCCAGGGTATTGGTAAGACCACATCTGGACTACTGTGTACAGTATTGATCTCCTTAATTAAGGAAGTATGTAAATGCACTGGAAGTAGTTCAGAGAAGGTTTGTAACCTCAACTCCACATTCTCGTCTACCCCCAATAACCTTCCACCCCTTGCTCATCAAGAATCTACCTACCTCTGCCTTAAAAATATTCAAAGACTCTGCTTCCACTGCCTTTTGAGGAAGAGAGTTCCAAAGGCTCACAACCCACTGAGAAAAAAATTCTCCTCATTTCTGTCTTAAATGGGCGACCCCTTATTTTCAAACAGTGACCCTTGTTCGAGATTCTCCCACAAGAGGAAACATCCTTTCCACATCCACCCTGTCAAGACCCCTCAGGATCTTATATGTTTCAATCAAGTCACCTCTTACTGTTCTAAACTCCAGCAATACAAGCCTAGCCTGTCCAACGTTTCCTCATAAGACAACCCGCCCATCCCATGTAATAATCTAGTAAACCTTTTCTGAACTGCTTCCAATGCATTTACATCCTTCCTTAAATAAGGAGACCAATACTGTACACAGTAATCGAGCTGTGGTCTCACCAATGCCCTGTCTAACAGCAGCATAACCTCCCTACTTTTGTACTCAACTCCCCTCGCGCTAAACAATAACATTCTATTAGCTTTCCTAATTCCGTGCTGTACCTGCATGCTAACCTTTTGCGATTCATGCACTAGGACACCCAGATCCCCCTGCATCTCAGAGCTCTGCAATCTCTCACCATTTGGATAATATGCTTATTTTTTATTCTTCCTGCCAAAATGGACAATTTCACATTTTTCCACATTATACTCCATTTGCCAGATCTTTGCCCACTGACTGAACCTATCTATACACCTTTGTAGCCACATTATGTCCTCTTCACAAGTTACTTTCCTACCAATCTCTGTGTCATCAGCAAATTTAGCAACCATACCTTGGGTCCCATCATCCAAGTCATTTATATACATTGTAAAAAGTTGAGGCCTGCGATCGCTGATCGCTATGGCACACCACTCCTTACATCTTGCCAACCAGAAAATCACCATTTATGCCTACTCTCTGTTTCCTGTTAGCTAGCCTATCTTCTATCCATGTCATTATCTTTTCTTTTTTTCTTTTGGGCCTCCTTATCTCGAGAGACAATGGATACGCGCCTGGAGGTGGTCAGTGGTTTGTGAAGCAGCGCCTGGAGTGGCTATAAAGACCAATTCTGGAGTAACAGGCTCTTCCACAGGTGCTGCAGAGAAATTTGTTTGTTGGGGCTGTTGCACAGTTGGCTCTCCCCTTGCGCCTCTGTCTTTTTTCCTGCCAACTACTAAGTCTCTTCGACTCGCCACAATTTAGCCCTGTCTTTATGGCTGCCCGCCAGCTCTGGCGAATGCTGGCAACTGACTCCCACGACTTGTGATCAATGTCACACGATTTCATGTCGCGTTTGCAGACGTCTTTATAACGGAGACATGGACGGCCGGTGGGTCTGATACCAGTGGCGAGCTCGCTGTACAATGTGTCTTTGGGGATCCTGCCATCTTCCATGCGGCTCACATGGCCAAGCCATCTCAAGCGCCGCTGACTCAGTAGTGTGTATAAGCTGGG